>NW_015150619.1:1223584-1262268 GCF_000732505.1 Cyprinodon variegatus
CGAGGAGTCGAGATAACCGAGATAAGAGTGACGTGTGAACGGTCGGCAAAACTGAGCTTGGCCTGGTTACCGATCCAAGCTCGGACCGGTCTGGGCCTGGATCGGTTTTTCAAGGGTAGTATAAATGGGGCTATAGAAAAAGTGGCACAAGACACAAAAGGCAAATATCGACAATTTAGCAAATGACCATGCTCAAATCACTAGCCTATATTAAAAGGTTTTACACCTTACTGCTGAAAGAAAATACATTTTATTGGGCAGGTTCTGCCTTTTCTGAAACAAAAATAAAACTCCCTGAAAACTAAAGAAAGCACCATCACCATCTTAGGGAAATGCTTCAGCCTTCATCATGGGCCAGAGTGCACACCATAGTGGGATGCTCGTAACTCTGTCCACTCTGCTCGTAAACTGTTGATGGAAATTAACATAATAATGCTTTTTATCCTCTAAAGACAAACAGTTAAATGTATGTAGTAAAAACAGAGTCATGTTTTTTAAATCTTGTACTTTGCTAGCTGATTTTAATGTTCCTTTTTGTCCCCTAAAAATGAAATTAACCTTAAAGGCACACGCAGACCTAAACAGTTGATACATGTGAGTTATTTCAAATGATTCCTCAGGCCAATTTACAGCCCTTGACACTATCAATGCTATGAGCAGGGCTCCTCCCTGGAAATACTGACTATGTAAGTTGGGAGAAGATGGACCGTCATTGACCAGGTCATGTAACCTGGAAAGACATATCGCTTTACGGCCACAGGCTCTTATATATATACTTTTTTTCCACCTGCACGACTACTGGCCATGACTGAGGAAAGGAGAAAGTTTAAACCTTCTGAGTTGGCTAAAAAGAGAAAATGTGAAAGGGATCATGTGCGAGGAAAACAAGAGTCGATCTTGGAAAGGAGTTTATTTGTTAGTGCAGGCTAAAAGAAGAAGCTAGATGCAAAACCAATTCTCTTTTCTCATCTTTATTATTATTAGATTGGTAAATAAACACTTTACTCCTAGTATACAGTCATCTATCTTTGTTATTTTTCTTGTACTAAACATTGAAAATAATATGGGCAGAGAAAGCTAGCAAGCTACAAACAAAATCTACAAGGGGCGCTAGACGTGACAGTTACAGCTCTTACACCCCTAGAGGTGAAAAATTACACAATGTGTCTTAAATCTTTATTTTAAGAAAAAACACAAGACCATTTTTTTGAGTAAGTTTGCACCCATCTTTCAAATGTACTGAAGATGGATGTAGGAACTGCGCCTACAATCTGTTTCTGGTTAGAGACGTCATACAGTATTGCAGGTGGTCAGCATGCTGGTGGAGATTCCTAGGCATCCAGTTCATAGTCATTCTTTATTAAAATATAAAGATAGCCTAGTCTCTGAAAGTGTCCTTTACTTTGTATGTGTTTTTAAGGCCAACACATTCTATAGTCAAGTGTCTTTTTACTTTGACCATGCAGGAAGCACACTTGCATGCACCGAGGTGGTCTTTTGAACTGTGCTTGCACTGTGTCTAGGCTGGCTGGGGTAATCCTGGCCTCCACTAAAGTAGCCGTGTGAGCGAACAGATTGTCAGTTGATCATGGCCAGCAGAGAGCCTTATCCCTTATTGGATCGGCCATGGAGGAGGCTTAGGAATTATCTGAGGCCTCACTTAATGTGAAGACGGATCACCACAAGGGAGCCACGGAGCCTGAAAACACGCTGGGCCTGAGGGGAGGGAGAGCAGCATGCTGTGTGTGCTTCAAAGATGTGTGTTTCTAGAGCTCGGTATTTCACAAAGGTGTGTTGGTGTATGCTTGCAGCAAGCCACGGCCCACTTAACCCCATCTTGACATATCTTGACCAATTCTCCACTGTGATATTTGTCTTATATCTGTGCCTTCCCTTTCTCTTCCTTTTATGTGACAATCCTTTCATTTCAATAACTTTTTGCTTGGGCTGGGTAATTATTGCAATCGCAAGTTGACAAAATGCAGTTTTTAAATCTCGGAGGAATATTAATTATATCACATTATGTTTAACCTGAGTGACCACTTTTTATTCAGGCCCTTTAGGTGGCAGAGTAATATGCTTACAGTGGGTTTGCCACCACACAGAAGGTAACAGAGAGTTGTAGTTGGCACATAAAGCCATGTATGCCATTAGAAGTAAACAATGTACCATGCAACAGTTACAGTAAAGTCCTGCCACAATGGACTCTCCATTAGCAAGCTTCTAAGTTCATGAAAGAAACACTCATTACCTCAAACACTCTGGAGTGAAACATCTACATGCAGAAGAAAATCAAAATAAAACTTTAATTGCAATTTTGGTTAAAATAAATCACAGTTTGGATTTTTGGCAAAATTGGTCAAACCTACTCTGCTGTTCTTCTTCTTTTTTATTTATTTATTTATTTATTAGTTTTTTTATTCACAATACATGAAAATAATATGGATGAACTCAGATCTCCAGAGCTTTAAAGTTTGGTCTTTCTCAACCTGCTGACATTTCTCCATAAATCATAAAAATTAATATAAAAGGCTTTTCTTTAGAAAATTATATATTTCTTAAATGTCTGCCTAATCTAATTTCTTATTTTTTTAATCTCACTGAAAACTGATCAATTTGACTTTTTTAATTTGCTGTAGCAACTTCAGTATCAAGGATTTTTGCAGCCTGCGTGGTGTCTCCTTAGATATGATGTGTCACCAGTCAAGGCTGATCATCTACCCTTTTTGTAACTGCATTTTTTCTACTTTTCCTTTTTGTTTTCCAGTTAATATTTCTTATCTGATTTTGTCTAACTTTCTCATTTTCTCAGTTAACATCTGCATTATCATTTTTTATCATTAAAAATATTATTTTGAACACACAGCTTTACAATCCTCGAGAATGTCCTCATCTTTAGAGAGAATAAAGAAGATACTTACTAGCCAACCTTAGTGCTAAAAACTATGATTGAAATAAATATTATCACAAAACAAGCCATTACATTCTAAATCAATACAGCTGTTATGAATTGACCATTCCGTTGCTTGATTATTTTGGTAAAAGAACAAATGGCTTGCAAAAATCCAATTTTTGACATCCTAGAGTTTTTTATTTTCTTTTTAACACTGAGAGAATTTTAAAAATCTTAGATTAATTTCGCTCTTCCTCTTTAGAGTTCCAACATCTAGCTATTTTTTAATGAAAGTTGTTGGGCTCTTTTTAATTAAGTCATGGTACAGAGAACAGAGTAACTGCCTAATCTCAAGCACTTCTAGCTTAGGTTGGCTTAGCTAGTGAGATACTGTTATAGTACCTATTTCTGTTCTCCTTCAGGCACCCAGAATAACCGTTTGGTTAATTCCTTACCTGCTTTTAGCTACTTGGCCTTTTAAAGGCTTTGGGATTTCCCAGAAAGATCAAGAAGATGTGTTTCAGGTGAAGTACAGTCAGGTTTCCATGTTATCTTTTTTTAGTGCTGACTCAAATGTGGATATGGAGAGGGAATAAACACTAAAGAGTGATAGATAATCTATCCCGTGCATCTGATTACTGAAAGTTAGTAAAGCTCAATTAGTGTCGTGTTTAATCAGAGTAGTACACTAGGCCAACCCCAGTTCATTGGGATCAGGAGGGTAACAAGAATAGCATATGTTTAGACTTTTTTGGCATAAGACACACAGATTCACCTGCCTCCCAGCAGAAAGTCTACCTGCTTGGATGTTATTAAATCTTCTAAGCTTAAATAAAAAAAGAAAAATGAGGTAGTGGTTTTCAGTAGTGCCTCCATCTCTGCTTCCCTAAATCTTGGTTCATTTGCAGACTTAGAGAGCCAACAATTACAAATGTAAGTCCAAACAGCCAATGAACTTACATTGAATAGTTAGATAAATTGCAGTAATGAAAAGGTTAACGTCCATCATCCTGCAACATCTCTTTGAAATAGTTGCTTTTTTACTACATGTATAGACTTCTATAGTCCTATATTACACATTTGCAAAGGAAACAAAATGCAGCAACATATCTTGTAACAGGCAGGAGAAGAATTGACCATGATATACTTGTTTCAAAATCGCTTCACTGGCTGTAAATATATTTCAGAACCCATTTTAAATTTTTATTAAATGGCTTTGCCCCTCCATAACTCTCTGAGCTAATATACTATTTCATGTTAACCTTATTTTACCCGGAAATGTGCAAGTATAAATAAACCATTAAATTTCCATACAAAAACCATTAAAACCCCTAGATCATTCACAAAACAAAACTTATTAAACAATCAAATAAAGAAAAAAAATCACTTAAATGTTTTGTTTTTCTGTCACTGTCTACACTGTGAATTTAAGTGCAAAATATATGTTAAACCTGTGATGATTTTTGTTTAAAACTAGTAAAAAAATCAGCCTTAACCTGAGCTGCAGATCATCCCAACACTATAATTCAAAGTTCAAGTCAATAAAATTCAATTCCCAACACATTTAATCTCAAAAGCACTTTACATATTCAATTTAATTAGATGCAACAGTCAGATTGGTTAAGTTATAAAGTTAGGGTTTAAACTAACATATACTTAAGAATGAGAGAATGAAGATGGGATGAAGTGGTTATGTCCTCCAGCTGCCTAAAGCCCTGAACACACCAAATCCTTTTTTGTGTCTGATCCAACAGAAAGTCGCTCCGCTTTTCTGTTGTGACGTTTAGCTCTCATTGAAAGTCAATGGGGATGATCATAACACTTGCATTGTTCCGACTGAGATAGACCCCAGGTCTAGTTTAGTTGTACTATACAGCAGTTCAGCTGCAATATTATGGGTCAGATAGGAAGAGAGATGCAGTTACAAAGTAAAACACATCTGCTTTGGGGTAAAATATGACATAAAATCTATCAACTGCAAGGGAAAACAGTCAGGTTTGGAGTTGCACAGAGGATACAGTATCTATCAGGCAAGACAGACTGGGGAATAAACTGTCAATGAAACAATATAAAAAAAAGAATACCCTCAAAAAAACACAACAAAACTTTGACCAATGGATTTAGTAAAATAGTGATCCTCACAAAAAGCAGGTATGTGAAGCTCATCACTTTCCCCTCCTTATAAAAAAAGAAAAACTTTAACAAACTGCACAGGTCTGTATCAGAGAATCATCTCCCATATAAACCGTCCCAACCCTGATTACTGATACTGATTATGAGGTGGAGCTTTGTTTTTTTGTTGCGCTTTTAAAAAAAACAACAAATATTTTATAATCTGTCCCAGTCAAATTTGGGATAGTGCACATATTGGGATCTGCTTAGAGCCTGTCTATATTCAACTACAGCGATAGCTCTTTATAATATGTGCTTTATAAAAAATGAAAAAAAAAAAAAAAAGCCTTGCCTTGTACAGTAAGTAGACAGGGTGTCTGCCTCATGTAGTAACAATGTTAGTGGGATCTACTGAAGAGTAGCCTGATAACTAAAGATCTGCCTCCCATTCTACTTTTAGAAACTCTATGAACAACTAGTAAGTCTGCAGATTGAGAGCTTAGACCTCTGTTAGGAACATAAGGAACAATCAGATCTCTGATATCACATGGAGCTTGGTTATTTAGGGCTTTATCATAATGTTGGGCCATAAACCATGATACTAATTTAGGACATTGAGGATGATTGATGATGGATTCACTGATTCTTACTCTGCAACAGCCTTTTCCCCACTTCCAGGTGTTTTTAAATTCCTTTTTGATTGCAGTTAGATTGAACTGGATGTCTTTTTCACCTACACTATAGCCTAGTATGGAGTTTAAGGAATATAGATTTTATTATTACATTGTTATTTCACAGATGACACAGACAATCAGACTGGGGAATCTTATTTTGCTGTTGGCTAGCAGCACATTTTGTGGCCAAGAGCTTTGGTGTCACTATAGCCCTCTTTTATTTTCAAATTTAGTTATTAGCATGATTTTTACAAGACTTTGACCATTTAAACACAATTTTAACAAAGTAAATTACATTTCCTAGGTCAAAACTTTTTGGGATAAAAATTACTGAGGTTTCATTTATAAAACATTGCGTTGGATCCATACTAAAAGTTATGTATGCCAAACACCTAAAAATGCAGCAAGATTAAAAACAAACAAAAAAACTGATATATGAAACCATGCCGATGCACAAAACTAAGCAATTTTACTTTATAGATCACAGCTGTGCCTCAAAGTTTGCATCCAGAGCTCCATCTCACACTCCCAATGTTTACATTTGATCACTGCTGTACTTTAAGAAATGGAAATGTCATGAGAGCTGTACAAAACGAAATTTCATTTTGCATACACTCTGTGTATACAAAATAACAATAAAGTTTGTCTAAGTCATTCCAATGCTCAGTGCAAAGCACCGCATGAATGTCATTGTATCTTTTAAATCAGCCAGCTGATCAATGTTATTCAGTCGTTACCATTGGCAACTGCAGACATGACGGTAAAAAGTGCAGTCTGGCCGAGGCAAAAATGGATGTGTTGCCAAATAAGGTAAAGAGTCAGATAAAAAGCTTTAGAAGTCACAGTAATTAAAATGAAATATTAATAAGACCAACAGGACTGATCACATTCACAAAGAAAATTTAGGCAATATTGCGTGTATCTGGTTGTGATGTCTCCCATTTCTGAATACATTTACAAAAATATTTTTTCCTCAAAAAAGGCTTTAGGCAGAAATGTTTTTCATTATGTTTAACACTCGTTGGGAAATTTGTCCCGGTCAGAGTCGACATTAACCACAGAGTAGTTAAGAGCTGTAATTAATTAAAAACAAAATGAAAGCCAGAGAAAGCAGTACACTCAATAAATACAATTTAACATGTGAAAAAATCTTATCATATTTAGAGGTTTCCTAATATTTCATTTATACAATTGTTTTTTGTGTGTGACAGGACAAGATACATCACACTGCTATTTCAGATCCTATAAAAATATTCTATGATTTAAAGTTTAATGTAAGTGAATTTAAATGTCAGTGAGAAATGGTTATGCAGCTTAGCTTCAGTTTCTCCCCCTGTCACCATCTGTGTTGCCAATTTTCCCGCATTGGAAAGAGTTGGTGTGAGGGAACACACATTTTAATTACAAGTTTATTTTTTATAGATCCCAACCTTTGCATGAAAATAAACAAGTTTCCAACTCTGTTTTGTGTTTATGCAAGCTTTATAAATGTAGCCATTGGTTTAGAAGAGGGATGTCAAACTGGTTCCAGGAAGGATGGCTTCAGGTTTTCTTTCCTACCAAGCAATAGCACACCAGACTCCAGTCATCTCATCAAGTAAGTCCAGTTAACATGATGACTTGATGAGTTGAATGGAGTCTGGCGTGCTATTACTTGGTTGGAAAGAAAACCTGCTGCAGCACGGCTCTTTGTGGAGCCAGTTTGACATCCCTGGTCTTTAATCTGGCTTGCAGATAAAACATTTTTGGAATTTTTTAGGGATGAGGTTATGTGGTGAACAAAGATGATTTGTCCACTCTTCCGTGCAATGACGTTGCACAGTTGTGAGTATTTGATGGATTACACGTTCTATACAAATGAACTTTTACAACATTTTAGGACAGGAATGTCACTGTGTAATACCTGGATACCTGCTTGATTTATCAGGATATTGCTTAATTGCCAAAGACCTCAAATGTTTTCTGAAATTTCAGTTCTTTGCTTTTTTTTTTTTTTAACAGTGTCCTGTCTTGTGATGTGACAATAAGAGTAATTGTCTTGATGCCAAAAATAGCCCCACAGATTTTACTTTCACAAGTGAAGCAGTACGGCTATCGTCATAGTGTTCTGCTTGTTTAATGCATATAAATAGCTTTATTATAATTATGCAGGAAGTTTTACAGATTATATGGACACTGCAATGTAAGTAGAACAGGAAATTTCAGTTCTTGATGCAATACGAAGCCAGCCTCTGATGCTGTTAGCCGACCAGATGGTCGAGTCTCTCCGTACCTTGAGAGGATTCTTAAATCCCAGCACATCCTTTTCAGCCTCTGTGATCAACCTGTGTTAGTGGGGAAACAACTCTTCAGCTGCATGCAGTAAATGTTGCCTATCAGCAGAGCTCTGCTCCTCAAAGAACCCCAAAAAAGTACATTTTAAAGTAGGCTTTTTCTTGATAAACTGATTGCATAGGGGAAGTTTTGAGGTGTACTTTCTTTCCTGAAAAAAATTAAAACTATGTATTGTGACAAATTAGAAATGGCAAATCCATTAAAGTTCTGCACTCATCCTTTACGTTTATCACTTCTGGTGGCACAATGCATTGCTGCATGCTTGATTAAATAAGCAGGACAAGAAAATATCTTGGGAGTCTGTCTACTTTAAGTTGCCTTGTATTATAGAAAAACGGTTCTACCTTAGTTGCATCTTTAATGCCTCTAAAAAAATTGTGTTGTAGCTGAAGAAATTTACTATGGATCTACTGTAATTTGGTTCTACTTCTAAAAGGACTTACATCGTATGCCAGTATTGGACACTACTCTGACTTTCTTCAGTCAGCATATTTCCTTCCTGTGTTTATCTTGCTTAATGTGGAGTTTTCACTACAAAACCCATTCATTTTTGCAATAACAGATGAAACACGGGTAGTTCCCAACTAATAACTATATTGACTAGATACTCACACACATACACAGAACTATTTCCCCTCCATCATCAGGTAATTGAAGGTGAGAAATAATTTCATTATCCTCAGAAGGAGTAATCTGGTCTCTGCTCCTGATCCCTTCATTTCCTACAGTGCTTCTTGACCTAGGCAGCTCTCTGTCTCACACACACACACACACACACACACACAAACACTCCCATCTGCATAAACCACATACTTATCCCGCCCTTATGCACACTGCACACACAGTTCTATCGCCCTCTGTGCTATTAATGTTATTGGAGATGCGGATTAACCACTGGGTTCACATATGCTTTACAAAGCTTTATTACTTTGAGTTGTCTTTTTCTCACCTTTGTGTGTGTGCACATTCTCTCAATTCCATCCACTCTAATATATACCATTTCTTTCTATATTTCCAAGGATTTTACATTGACTGCCATTCATTTTCTGGGCCTAACCCTGACGACCTCCCAGAAACACCATTTTTATTAAGTTAATATAAGGGTATGTTCAAATTCTAAGGCCTTTATTAAATCATCAATAATGTTTGGTTGCCTGAATCTTCAGCAGCATTAAAACCTATTAAATGCCTCTTAGAGACGGTTTAATGTTACATTACCACCCTCTGCTGTTCATCGGCCCTCCATGTTTAGGGGGACCCTGCATGTCAAGTGTCATGTGCCGACATGCAGGGGAGGAGCTGAACTGCCATTTCCCAGGCCAGAGATGTCTGCTCACTTGCAATTATGTTGCATGTGAGTACATAATCAGGAAAATTGGGTCAAAGTTCAAATCAGATGATGCTGAGGAGTTACAACAAACATACAAGCAAAGGTTATAATATAACTGAATATTTATGACGTCTTTAAATTTGTGAGCATCAGATAGCTTTAAAAAAAAACACACACACAATATGCTTCAATTTATGTGACCTTATGTTGATTAAATAAGGTCGCATAAATTTCGATAGATTAGAGACATTCATGTTTTTTTCTTTTCATTTTGTCCTTTAATGCTAAAAGAAAAAAAAAGGTTTTTTTTAAATCATTGCATGAGCCAGAAATCTTTCTAGGTTATCCTTAAAGACATCTACACCGTCCTTTGTTTTCAAAATATTTTTCTTACAGAATGGGTTAAATTAGATGATTTGTAAAAACCTGAAACTGCAGGAATTTCAGACTAATTTATGCTGTGTCACTTATGCAGTCTGCGTTAAAATAACTTAAACAATGTTTTAAAAACAGTGCAGTGGAAACCTCCAGAAAACCCCACCTAAGATGTGTTATATTCACCCACCGCTGTTAAAAAGCTCAGTTTTATAACATATGATGTTAACATTAATACCATCACTGAGCTATTTATAGCTTAAGGTGATTCCAAGCATTCATCATAGGGCCTATTTAAATATATCAGCCTGACTGTGCTGGACTCCTTAATTCCTGATTTGTAATGTTTATGTATAGTTTTTAAAGTGCCAAAAGCCCAAAGACATTCCACAGGGGAGAAACCTTTTTTGCTTTGAGAATATTAGAGAAGACCATGTGCAAACATTGATAATGTGTGGCATAGGTGCCAAACTCCATTTGTAGAGGGTCAGTGTCTTTCACTTTTTAGATTTTCCCCTTCCCTCGGAGAACTGAGCACAATAAGTACACATTTAAGGTAAAGTTTAGATTTTAGATCCGTTTGTGTTGGACCGGGGAAAATTCTGACAGTTGCAGAACACTGGTTTGCAAATGGAAGGTTTTACACCAGGAAAGTACAATTAGACACCATGTTGGAGACATTGCTGCATATTAGCAAGAATCTATAGTGTAATTACAGCAAACAAGACAAGGTGAGATGAGCTTTGCCCTTCAAGAATTATACAGCTGCTGAAATGAGTCAAGCAACACTTGACATTGTGAAGTTTTCCTTGCTGTGTGTCAAATAAGAAGATTTAAGAGGAAGAAATTTAAAATGTCAGCATGGTTCATGTCTGTTCAGTACAGCATGTGTGTTTGTCTGCTGTCACACCACACTGGAAAGAGTTTTTTTTTTTTTTTTTTCTAATGGGGAAAAGGAATATTTGGACATTTTATCAATAGGCATTATTAAATCCTGCTTGCTTGAGCTAATCTTGGCGGACCGGAGCGAGGGTAGCGGGAGAGTGAGCGAAAGAGTGAATGGCGAGAAGGAGAGAGCAGGGATGTCTGCCCCATGAGGTGATGAGAGACCGCCTGTAAGCCGCTTATTATATCGACTACCACCTTTTCTTTCTCCTCCACCAGCTCCTCTCAGTGGTTCCTTCAACTTATTCTATATCCTCTCAGTCTTTCTCCTGTTGTAAAACTTCGGCGTGTAAACACCACACAGACTTGTGGACGCACACACTTCACACACAGGCGGCGCCAAGGCGAACCTTCTTGTTCAAAGCCAGAAGCTGAAGTTTTATTCAAATGAATGTTTACTTCTTTCGCTGCCAAGATGTGCATATTTGTCTGTGGATGTGCATGTGTGTGCAATAAAAAGAGAGAGGAAATAGTTGGGAGTGAGTTTTGTGTGCGCGTGTGCATTACATGCACGGGAGAAGGAGAAGGGCTGACTGTAGGTGATAAGCCAGGCAGGCCTGCACACTGTGATTATCACACACCGGACGCCCTGTCTCACACACGCTCGCTCCTACACATATGCATACACAATGGCCAACGAGGGAGTGTGTTGCAGGGATTTAGGATAGACAGACGGAGAGACAGACGTGCAGACAGAGAAGCCTTGGATCACAGGCAAGGTGGAAGCCATGACAGAAGCAAATGAACACAGACTGGAGAACACAATGCCTCCCTTTATGTTCGATAGAACCACCATTGTGTTTATTTGGGTGTTATATCAATGCTGATGTGCTGTGATGTTGAGACACAGGGATATGAGCAGGGATATGACATCAGTTGGGCTTTTTCATTTACTGATTTCCTTTTTCACTCTCTTTGATCCAGGTGTGTGGCCGTCTGAGGAGGTGATGGCACATTACTGTCTGCAGAAACGCCACATTTTCAAGTGAGTTTGGACTACTCCAAATATCTTTGATACGTTTTGAGCCGTAGTGGCCAAAATATTATTAGGAGTAGGTGTGCACATATATCGGGGTATACCTACATTTTTAAAACTGATAATTTTTTTTAGTTTTAACACTTTAAAGACATTTAAATAATATGTAGGTGAAAATGGCAGGAGATGTATAAAGAAAAGAGAAACAAAGCGTTTACCCTCCCCCACCTGTTGCCAGTGGGGAAGGCCAGTGAGTTTGCTATAAGAAGGCCTTTACACTTTTCTCTTGATTAAAAAAACAAATATTTCGCTTTTTGGAGATATATACAGCAATAAATACAAACAGCATCTGCTGACTAAGAAAAGTAAACCATTTTATTGTGATTTGCAGGCTATTTATCTCAGAGCAAAAACAATCTATAAAAAATAAGTGATAATTTCTTACCTTTAATTTAAGTAGGTAAATATGATGATTTGCCAATGGAATGAGAATTTTTACTCTTAAAGTAGATAATACGATAATACGATACGATAATACGAACTTGAAATCTTATTTTAAATGTAGGTTATCTTGTTCCATTGGCAAAGTGTCTCACTTGCATTTTTGGAAATGTTGCCAAATGATGAGTAAACCTGCAGAAAAAAAGCCTAAAAAAGAGAAGTATTCGTGTTACTTTGTTCTTGATAATAACATCTTGAAAGACTGGAAGAGTAGGCAGGATTTTCTTCTACAGTAGGTAAACCTATGTGGTTCTAGTAGGTTCTATAATGTCTCTTACAATGTCTTTGCTTATTACATACAGCTTTGTGTTTCTTTTGCTTGGTCAACTGTAGTCACACTTTGCAAATAACCTACTAATGGATGGGTTATTTCCTCCATCCTATTGGAGAAAAGACATAAGTCAGCATTTTTGCTGCCTTAAATTGTTTTCCATCGGTAAATGTCAATCGTAGACCTGGACCTAACTTTCAACAACCAAATAGACTTTATTAATAAATTATTCTGATCCCAGCTTAAAATATCAGCAGTTTATCAGTTGATAAAAGACAACTAACCTACACCAGGAAAAAAAAATGGCTGTATGTTCCATCAGTCATTAATCCACTCTCTCTCTGTTTGTAAAAGAATATGCTTAATTATATTCTTAATGGTGTTTTGAACTCTGTCTTGTTTCTTGTCTGCAATCCAAACATATTTAGGTTTTCCAAGTTCGCTATGAATGATGTCAACCCTTAGTTTTCTGACTTTTGTGCATCATGTTTTTAAGCTAAGAACTAAACATGAGGTTTCTGTAAACTTCAGCCTTAGAACCAACAATATCTTGCTACTTAAAATCAGGACTAAAAACATTGGTTACTACAAAAGGTTAACACTTCTTGTTCAGATTAGCTTCTTTATGTTTTCTATTATGTTTAAATCCTTTTACTAATGTTTTGATATAGTTGGTGTTTAAAATATGTCTTATCTTTTTTCTTTTAATCTAGAATCAGTTTGAATTTCCCTTTATTCAAAAGAGGCCAAGCAAATACTGATGCTTCTGTCTTACTCAGCTGTTATTGAAAGTATTTTTACATTTTGGCCTCTAAGAAGTATGGTGTCCACAGCCAGCTGTCTGTTGTGGACCATTTTGCTGAGTCTGAAAATAATATACATGGCCAGAGTGATGAGGAAGGCAGGAAAGATTGTAGCAGAAAATAAAGCTCTTAGTCTGAGCTGCTCCCTACGGGGTGAAAGTCCTGCCTTCCTCTATTCTCCAGAAAAAGGAAAAAATTTCCCTTCACACTACAAACTGTTAAAATGTTAAACTGAACAGAATCATGATAAAATTACTGGAAAACTACAGCTGGTTTTGTCTTTGCATGTCTGTATGTGTTTTTGTGTCCACGCTGCTGTCTTTTTATGTAAATGCCTGCTGACAAGGCTGCTTATGAATTTCCCTATGGGAACAAATAAAGCCATCTTATTCCTGTCGCCTTTAGCAGAAGTACAAATTGTGTCTTTCCTGTTTTGAATAAAACAAATGAAATTATGTTTATATTTTTCCTTAAATGCCAGGAACCATCATATCTTATCATACTGGGAGAATCCTCATACACGCTCATGCCTACCCAAGGGATTTTCGCTCTATAAGATTTTCCATATATTTTTAGAATAGGCGTTTATTTCTTGTAAACATTTACCACTTTGACACCAGAACCTCTTGCTCTTTTCCCAGTCTTGTTGTCTGCTAAGCTTCAGGCTGCCCCGTGGCACACGGCTGAAAAGCGTCCAGGCACTTTTGATTTCCACTCAAGGTGGAACGTCACCCTTTGATTTCCTGTTTTAACATTCAAGAGGCGGGAGGCGAGGAGGAGAGGGTTATTGATCAGAGCAGCGTAGTGAAGGTCAGCGGGAAGGGGAGGGAGGCGAAGAGGGGGATGAAAGAGGACAGGGGCAGAGATGGAGGGGCTGGAGAGATGAAAGGAGGAAGAGGATGAGGAGAGGGGTTGAATGAGCATACAAGCTGCAGGACTCTGTGTGTGTGTTGCTACTCAGATATCCTGCTGATTGAGCTTGTGCTTCTCAGTGTTCAGCATTCAGCTTTCAAGTTGATGGTTGAATTGATATTTCTCACCCTGCTGTGTTTACTGTTTGTGTATCTGCGTGTGCTGGTAGGGTAGTATGCTGGGGAGTCTCCGTATCTGTGCAGATCTACTGTACAGCACGTGTGTATGTTAGTACTAAACTACGTTTTTTTTGCCACAGTAAAGTGAATCTCGACTCTCCTTTTCCTTCTCTTTGTCTCCCAGGGGTGCAGTGTGCGAGTTAGGAGGAGGGATGACTTGTCTTGGTGGCCTAATGGTAAGTGAGACATGCGCACAAAAGAGGCCTTCTGTGAGGGCTTTTCTAATAAAACTAATCAGGAACAATCAATATCCACACACTATGAGCCCCCAGTATCCTTATCTGTTCAGACTCAGTCATTTACTTCCTCGGTGCTGGAATGCGTTTTTAGATTTACCAACCTTCAGCAAAATTTGTATGCAAACGCTTCACTCACATTAGTTTAATAAAGCAACTCTTTTGTGTTGAGGATTAGCTACCAGATTGGAGGAGCAGATTATGAACAATCGTAGCTTCTGGCTGGTTGTCTTCTTCTTGGATCCAGAAATTATTAATTGATGTGAACTGGTTAAAAAGTGAAAAGATGAGTAATTTTGAAAGAGTAAGTGTTAAAAAAAAACACAATAAACTAAAAGACCTAAAGTGTGTAAATTTAAATTCACAATAAATGCAGTACAGCTGGTCCTTTGGTACTACTCAGCTATAATGGGAATATTTAGTTTCAACGCTATAAAATCATCTATCAGTGATTTAAAAAAGCTACGTCAGGCCATTTTGTATTTTCTCTATTGAGAAAAATTCAGATTGGATTTCAAGTCCTTTTATTGTCTAAAAAATTGGTTCATTATTACAATTAAACCTCATTTTGTGTATTTAAGAAAATATATAAACAGAAAATTTGTTTTCTAATTGGAAAAGTTAGGAAAGAATATAACACCTAATAGCTGTTTTTACCTACAACAGCTAAAATACACCTGATGTTACCATTTATCAATTTCTGTATTTAGTCTTAGGAAGGTTTCTCCCATTCCTGACTTTGCCTCTGAACTGTTGTCAGTTTAAAGTCACCCTATAGCTTCACACTAAGATTACATTCTGGGTTTTCCCTGTTTCTCAAGTTCAGGTTAAGCTTGAGGTTTTTATAGATTTTCAAAAATTTCCCACAAGTAAATTGAATTGCAGTAGAGTGATGGTGCTGATGAGGTCCTGCTGTTGTACAGCAATCCTAAACTTGGACACTTCCACCTCCATTTTTCACTACAGGAGGTTATTTGGATGCTGCATTTTATTTTTGCCAATGGCTGATTACAATCTTTTAGCAGACTGGTAAACTGTTGATATCTTGTTTTTGAAATGCTTCAACGGATATTTGATAATAGTGTTTATTTTCACTTCAGCAGTCAGGAGCCCCAAACTATGAACTTTGACAAGAGTAATTCTTCAAACTGCTGAGTAATGATCTGATTATGTGCACATGTGATGCACCTAATATTATCAGGGTGTTCTAAATGTTTTCTTCTGGAGAAATTGCATTTTCTTTCCTTTTACAAGATTTTTTTTTTTTTTTTTTTTTTTTGTTGAAAATAAATTTAAGTATCTACATGTTTGATTATGTTGGGAAACCATTATAGGCTCTTCTAGGGTGATTCACATGGGGAAGATTTCGTCTGAGTTATTTTTCATAAAATACAATTTAAATCAAACACATAAAAACATATTTTTCCCAAAGCAATAACACCTCAAAAAACAAACCTGCTAACTTAAAAGCTGCCAAGCATTTGGATGCCTAATGCACTCTTCCACACACATGTGGAGATACCCTGCAGTCTGTCAGCTATAGGGCTTATTAGTCAGAGTCTTAAGGGGCCCTCCACATAGCAGGCTTTGGTGTCCCATCGATCTGTTGGATGCCAATGAGTGTGTGCGTGTAAAACGCAGAGTTTTATCTCTTGGCGGTCAATACACCATGTTTTGACATTGGTGGCCTGAGATGGAATCCTTCCTTCACACCTCTTCCTCCCCTCTTTCCGCCTTCATCCGTCACTGACACCACTTTCCCCACATTTTCTTGTTTTTTTTCTTAAAGGATCATCCCAAACATGGTGAAGTTACAGCTTAAACCTCAGGGTTATTGTAGCAGTAAAATATATGATCATAAGACCTTTTTTTTTTTCCCCCCACAAATCTGTCTTTCATAATAACCGTAAACCTCTGTGTCTTAACAGGTCTTTGACATACAGTGAAACAAAACATTTGTTGTTAATCTTGTAACTTTTTTTTTCGTTTTTTTTTTTAACATTTGTTGTTCCTTTCTAGCACAACGGCTGAATTGAAGCATTTCTGATATTTGAAAGAAAAAAAATCAATACAAAGAAACGACAAAGTTTTTTTTTTTTATTAAGTTGAACTCTGAAATAGACATAGGAAAAAAGACCTAGGACTGAAATAGAAACCTGTGTCTGATACTGTAATTAGCTATTTTCTAGGTATCATCAACTATTAAGAACTTGATTTCAAGGAGTGATTCAATTTACACCATATCAGTTTGACAGATTTTTGGAAAAATCTTGCGCACCATGAGCTTTTGTTAGGGAATACCTCATAGACACTCGATAGTATAATTTAACTTCTGTATCTGTGAGGACCATCTCCTGGATCACATCAATGACAGTGATGTCATTTACCATCAGGGGGTTCAGCAAATGGTCTGCTGAGTTGAATTTATTCATGCAGAGACAGAATAGAAGTGGTGAGAGAACACACCCCTGGGGGGCTCCAGTCTCGTTGGCTGGAAATGTTTCCTAACCTCAATTACTGCTGCTAATCATTCAGGAAGCTGGTGATCCAGTGACAGCTGGAAGCTGGCACTGTGAGCTAGGTAAGGCTCTGACTGAGGAGGTCTGTGTAAATCATGTTCAAACTGAAATCAACAGACAGTATCGTGGCGTGTGTCCCCGAGGTGGTTGAGGTGAACCAATGAGGCCCTGAAAGGGACCCAAGCAACATCTATAAAAATGAAATAACAGACTATCTCCAAAATCTGGAAAGAGATAAATCCATCAGATGCTCTCTCTACTATAAACTGTACTCATGGAAGGTCATACCATACATATATGGTCTTCCAAAAATACACAAGGAAGGGATTCCACTCAGACACATTATCATCAGCATTAACTTGGTGACACACAACATTGCAAAACATCTTGCAAAAAATGTTGGCATCCAGACTCCATAGACTTTATTTCCAAAGTCTGGCTTTTGAGAATGGCTCCATGTGAACTTGTTGTTTATTTTGATGTAACTCTCTCTTCACCTGCATTCCCACATCTGAGGAGATGAACAGTGTCAGGACACAACTGAAACATGATGGAACCATGAAAGACAGGACCACTTTAACAATTAATCACATTTGTGACCTGGTGACCTCTGCCTATTAGCAGGATATTTCAAATACAGTGATAGCTTTTACTGCGAGAAACATGGTTGTGCCATGGGCTTCCAGTCTCACCCATTGTTGCCAACATCTATATGGAGGACCTGGAGAGCAGAGCTTTCAGTATATGCGAGAGAACACAACCAAGTCACTGGCTCAGATATGTGGATGACACCTGGGTCAAAATTCAAAGCCAGGAAGCTGAGACATTCCTAATCGCATCACCTCAGTGGACAGATATAACAAGTTCACTAGAGAAGTTGCCAAAAACACTTAGTTGCCTTTTCTGGACTGTGCTTTGCACATTAAGGACAATGGGAGTCTTAATACAGAGGTAGATGGAACAGACCACTACTGGAACATAAACTTTCTGATATCAGAAGTCTGAGTTACCGGGTTAAAGATATCTCCTCAATTACAGAGGAGAAACGAAAGTAATACAAACTTGTTAGGAAATCACTTAAGGCATCTGGCTATCCAAACTGGGCATTTGTTAAGTCAGCCAAAAAAACCTAGCAGGACGAACAACAGCATATCTAAGACATAGGAGTAAAAAGAAATGCAAAAACAAATGTAGCATTTTTGGGCGGCCACATCATTTAGTGGGATGTGTCAGAATTCATCAAGAAATCGTTGTTCATGTGATTTACAAGTATTACAGAATTATGTTTTAATCCTACCTTAAAACCCCAATCTGTAATCTGGAAGTTAGTATGTATTTAGCTTTATTTTATTAAAAACTCCCAAAACTGTGACATTATTGAATGCTACATTCTGCAAAGAACTACAGCAATGTCAAAGAAATGTCTTCTGTCATTTTTTAAACATCTTTTAACAGGGTTGCCAACAAATCTGACCCACCCTAAGAGGCAAACACAGTCTTTAACAAAAGCCAGCAGCCTGACATACACTTGCTGATATAAAAAAAGACATTTATAAAGAAAGAGAATGTCAAAAGCTGAGTTTATACCAGAACACACACCCCTCCCTATCTACATCTCCTTCACACGCATCAAAACGTGGGAGCTCTCCATTCTCTCCACTTCCTCCATCTCTTTCTCTCCGTCTTTTGCAGCCTGCTCTGCAAAGTTATATGAAGGGCATCAGGCAGGCCTGGCGAGCCGAGTGCAGAGTGACAGCGGCGAACGGAGTGATGGCTCGGCCTGATAAACACCCAGCGTCAAATGAAAAGGCTCTGCGCTTGCCATCATCCCCTGTCACAATGCAATTACTGAACAGAGTGATAGCAAGATAGCAGGCCCCCACCGCTAGCCACAATGATAAAAGTATTGACTGATTTGATTGAATGATTAAAATAATGCAGACATAAAAATGGGGTGAAGATAGAGAGGAAAATGGCAGGGAGAAATGGAGAGTGGAAGGGTGGCGTGGACCGCGCTGCCAGGAGTGAAGCTTTGTAGATATGGTTATGTCTTTACTGTGTGCGTGCGTTCAGATGTTTGCTTCATCTAACAGTGCTTTTGGTTTTCTTCTTTTGTTCCGTGTTGTTTAATTTCTCCGTCTCTTTCCTGTCTACCCGGCTCTCAGGTTGCCATTTCTGCTGACGTGAAGGAAGTTCTGCTATCAGATGGGAATGAGAAGTCCATTCAGAGTATCCTTTCATCGTACCTCACTTCTCTCTTTTTCTCTCCATCTCTGCCTTGCTCCATTAGCTCACTTTTATTCATGTGCGATCATACATATTTTGCTACGGTAAAACCTTTTTTTCTTTTGTCCTTCATTTTAGTGTTTGATTCGATGTCCTTCAGATAAAAATCTAGATAGTCTATCATGTGCAGGAATGTTTTTTCTATGATTAAAATGTACACATTCTAAAGGGAAAAAAATTTTTTTCTTTATGTCTGCATGGAAATCTCAATGCTAACATAGAGGCCCTATGAAATATTTCCTTTTTATCAGTTTAAAAGCGTATTACAGCTGATGTTATCTCCTTGGTTTTATTGATCTGTGGTCTCCAGCTGACACTGAGAGGGTTTGAAGCCAAAACAAGAAACAATCAAATTCAAGGTCCTGCAGGTTTGGTTGGAGCTATTCTGTTTCAGAGTCTGGATGTTTTGTTGTCTTTTCTGCTTGGTTATCAGACATTATGGAAAAGCAGGAAATGATCAGTATGTTTGTACTGCTGGTCATTAAGTGTAAAAAAGGTTTTGAAAGGAGTCTTTGTAAATGTATGCCTGCTCTCTTCACAGTAAGATGAGTGCATTAGTTATGGTAAAGATAAATCGTTAGCCTTAGATTTATTAAAATGTGGCTACAATATTTAGAAACTGGAACTCCTTCTTCTTAGGGTTTATATCCAATAATAAGCATTACATTACATTACATTATTGTCTTTACTTTATATCAGCTATAATTTATAGTTTATTGTAAGTTTGACCCATTCTTCCTTACAGAGGTAGTGTAACTAAGTCAGGTTTGAATTCCGCCTCACTTACATGCACCCTAAAGTGTTTATTTTAATGAATTCAGGGTTTGTTATGACCGCTTTAAAACACTGACTTGGTTCTTTTTAGGCTAATTATTAACTGATTTGGTTTTTATGTTTAAGATTATTGTCCATTTCGAAGACCAACATTTGCCTCTTTTGTTTTTAGTTTTTGCATCAGTATGTCCGTATAATGCTCTTTGTTTTTGAAGTAATCTATTTTTCTGATTAGCACCAGCCCTTGATTTGCTGTTCCTGGCAGTTGCTTCCTTTTTACAGTAGAGTCTGTTGTTTCGTTGCATGAACTTGGCTCTTTAAAGTAAACTTTATAAATGATGTTTTTCAGTTGCACCCAGCTGTTTTACTGCAGTCAGACAAACTAAACGTTCGTTGTCAAGGGACACAATGATTAAATACATTGATAAAATACTGCAGAGTCTGTTGTTCAAGCCTCAAACATGAAGATACGCAGAGATTTGTCAAGAACTTAAACAAATCTATAGGTGTGAATCTGACATCACAACCAAAATATTTGTGACTTGTCTTGTGATTTATGATTCCGGTGGTCAGTTAAGATCATCCCTCATATGCATAATAAAAACTATTGTCAAAAATGACTGCAACAATGTACCATCATGTGAAACTGATACTACAACACTTGACATAATTACCTTATCCAGCTAATGTTAGAAAATAAAGTACCGGTATTATAATTAGAAACCTACAATAAACTGCTATTAATTATGTCTTTTTTTAAAAAAAAAAACCTTAATGTTTGTCTTTAATTTTGTGTCTTTCAGCTGTTTGCTGAAAGGCACAAACATTTCAGCTATTTGCTCAAGAGTTGCGTTGGAGTGCAGAAGAAAAGCTGGGCCACCACTTTTATTTTGTGACTAAATCAGAGGAGGGGGCAGCTACCACTCCTAGCTGCCACAGAGTCAGTTAAGAGCACATAAATTGCCGTCCTGTCAGTTTTAGTTTCAGAATTTATCTAATGCTGAGGTTAGGGCGAGAGCTCGATGTGTTCTTTTCATCTGAGAACAATTGAGGTTTGTATAAAATTCTGTTCTTCAAGTATAGGGCTATAATTATATTTGGGAGAAAAAACATATAAGTGATATATTTGGCAAAAAAAAAAGTATTTTTAAGTGGGATATCGATCAACTCTTTTAGCCTGATGAAAAGACATGGTCCTCTTTTCATCACAGTTTGTGTTTAAAAACCTCCTTTTTATCTTCATTCGTTTCACTTCATTTCTTTGGCTGTAATCCTTTTAGATCTTGCATTAATCAATAGGCAGCTGCACAAGCAAGAAAAAGAAGCTTGTTACAGTCTGTTAACAAACGAAGGAAATCTAAATACACATTTCTTCCCCATTGACCGATGCGACTCTTCCAAATTTAGCATTGCTTACAATATCTCTATCCCAGCCGGCTACAATGCTCCTTTACTGATCACAATAAGACCAAACAATAACATTTCGGAGACTGTAAAACACACACTTGCACACACAAACAATACACCATTGACCGGGTGCTTTGTTTCCTAGAACAAACACTCGGAGAGAATTGTAAGTGAATTCAGAGCAAAAATGGAGCAAATACACAGGAGAAGTGGCGGGGGTGTTGCTGAGAAAGGCTCAGTATTTGTCCTGGACTCTGCCAAATTGGTCCATTCACACACTTTGTGGTATTTCCTCTTGTTGGGGTCTAAACCGTGTCCTAAAGGTCTCTGTTTATCTCACATGGCCTTACTTTGTGCCTGGTGTTAGAATGGAAAGTGATGACGGGTTGTGATAGGGTTCAGCTTTATATAGAGAAATAGATTAGAGGATATACTGTAGAAGCACAAACTTGTGAAGTGATGACATTTGTGAATCATTACCTTCCCTGGTAGAATAGTTTTCACCTTTTTCTTAGGCGTTATTGACCTAATTTATTGTTGAAAATCCTCCACAACCACACAGGAAAGAGAGCAGAAGCTGCTGCAGCTCTGACCTTGAATACTCATGTTGGAAATCAATTGAAATGTTCCATTAAGCATGATTGATGCATGTCATTGGTTGCTGCTCCTTGGCCGAAAGTGATGGAAGAAAACATTTTTTCCCCCACTTAAATCTTTATTTTATTTCTTTTTTTCCTGCCATTTGCTGCTAAAGACAGGTGCGTGAATAAACCTTTCCATAGTGGTGTTAGCATGACGAGATTACTGGCACCTCCTCTGCCCTCTGCTCATGCTCATGTTTAACTCAGTTCTGCACAGGTTTTTGGATTTTGTTCAAAATAACATGTATTTATACATCTTCAATGGCTTCTGCGTATGCATAACCTGTATTTTATTAGTGTCGTTCTATGTGAGAGACCTCTGAGATCTGTAACAGATTTACAGCTATCAATTCATCTATCAGTTTATCACATTCCGGCTCTCTTCATCTATCTCTCTTGTTCTTCTCTTGTGCTTTTGTCAATTGGATTTGTCTTAGTCCTTTGCAGGCTTTAAAGACAAGGAAATCCTAATTGAATTGCTTTACAACTCCACTAGTCGCTGTATTAATAGACAACTTGACATCAATCACCCTGCCTTTTTGTGTCAGGGTGTTTTTTTTTTCTATCTTTGGTTAAAAGCCTTTCCATTGATCCAGCAAGAAGCAGCTGGGATGTAGCACTTTATCCCCGTAGATCATTTCTGCTCACTCATGCTTTCCTCCATGTGGGTGTTTACCATGCTATTCATTTACCATATTTCTTCAGTTCTATGTTTTTTTAATACCCTTTGTAGCAACATGGCATTCCCATTTACAATAAAGATCATATTAGATTAACCGTAACTCAAGCAACACTTACAGAGCGGATTTAACAGATTTTATATGGAGATGCTAATATGTATGTTATGTGAAAGCAGTTGGTGATTTTGTCTCCATTATCTTGAAAAAATGTGTGTTGATACATTAATAAAATGTATCAAATGTGTTAATCAAATTATTTCCAGTGGGTGTGTTGCATATAATTAATTAATCCATTCAAAAACAGTATCTGCAGTGAAAAAGGTTTTAACTTTTAACAAATACTATTGTCCCATTTTCTGTCTTCTGTCTTGAGATGTTGATCAGATACCTGCATCGTATTCGCTGCATCAGTGATTTGATATTGGATATCAGACTCCAATCCAGTGCACATTACATAGAATTGTTATGTCTTTCTTTTTGCTGCTGATTTCTTTTTTTTTTTTTTATAACTTTATTTATCAATTTTCACAGAATATTCTTTACAGCATTCATGTTTTATACAACGCTGTCTTTCTTAACATACATAACCCTTACACAAAACACACCCCAAAAAAAAATTTTTAAATAAATAAATAAATAAAATTAAAAAAAAGTCAAAGCTTAAAAAACACATACACAATACATAGATAAATAATAATGACAAACGAAAATACAAAAATCCGTTCATAGCTGACTAAAAGAGTGTAGCAGTAGATTAGTTATGATAAGATACTTGCTGCTGATTTCTTAATAGATAATATAAAATACATGTATTTGTTTTCATTTGTTACCTTTTTTTTTTAGAGAATGTTTATGACAAGGCTAAAGCTGACACACACATGGCCAGATATACAGTTCATTCATTCATCAGCTGAATCAGATCTGTATCGATATTAGCCAATACACTCAGCCCAGGTATCAGTATTGGTCGATTCACAAAAAACTAGATCAGTGCATCTCTATTTCTGTCAACAAAAATAGGATGAACATTTAAATTAGTACACCTTAATCTTAAATCTGACCATATGCTGCATGTCATAACCCATCTAACACCCACTTTTCATATGATATCACTAAACAAATATAAATAGTTCCGTATTGGTTTGAATTAAATGTTAAATTATTTTATTTTTTGTGTGTATCCTGATTTCTAACCCCTGTAAGGTGAATTTAAATCCAGTTCATGTGAAGGATAAATCTCCTTGATTTTGCCACTTCAGATGTACAGGGAGTGATAGAGAGAAACAAACAGGCTGGAAAATTTGGGTCAACGCTCGTTTCTACAAGGTAAGACTTTTTATATCTATGGGCTACCTATAGCTTTTTGCTTTTCTTCTACATAACCAACACAATTTGCAGAGCAAATGTTAAGTGGAAGATAAAGCAAACAAAGTCGCCTCATAAAGAGTTTGCATTTTCTTCCAGGCCCTTTCAAACAGTGCAATGACTGCCTTCATGTTCTCACCTCAGTAAATAGGATACAACTATCGGTCAAAATGCATGTGTTTAGTTAACATGAACGAACAAGCAGTCTTTTGAAAACAAGAAACACACAGCAGACAGTTTAGGGAGGAACCATTGAGGAACCAAGAACATTTCATGTAGCTCATACGCAAATTATTATTTAACAAACTATCCCAGAACTGCCAGGATATTCATCCAGCCCCCATCCAGCCCCCATCCAGCAGGAAAGAGATCAAGAAAATCAGGAGTTGCATAAACCAGGAGCTCTGATGCAAGAATAACCATTAGTTTGCAGTCCATTAATCCAGTTTTCAGGTTGGTTTCGGAAGAAAACCAACACTATAAACCAGAGGTGACCAATTGCTATCCTACTGCCGCTTTGAGATTAATTCTTTCATCATGCACGTACATACAAATGGGCGCCAACGACTATGTTATACAGCGCCTCTGCCAGGGCTGCTGTATACAGCAACTTTCTGTTTATCCTGTCCACACAGCATCAGAAACCAAGACGTTTTCACACTGTTACACTCCGGGACCTTTGAGAAAATCTTGTTTTCTATAGAAAATGCTCACTTTCGTGTTTTAAACAAACAGTGAAATAAAAACTCGACACAGAGCAAAAGTTCCGAATTGAGAATCTTTTGAAGTATCTTTTCATCCAATCTTAGAGGAGTTTGAAAAGGAATGAAGAAAAAAATTTCATAGTCATGATAATTAAAGCCCATAGAAATATTCACACACAGACTATCAGATATAAGTGTAGTAAATGATGGAGCTGCGTAAACAAAACATCCAACTCTATAGCTTTTCTTTTGTGAAAACCCCAAACCCCAAAATTCATGTGTGTTTGTAATAAGACTCTACTTAGTGTTTGTCTAATCAATGATATATATAAAAATGTATACTGCTATAGTGATATGTTCAGCATCTGTGTTAAAATAGATGTTCTAATATTTAAAAGCTAAAAGCCAAAATATTTTAGTTTAACTTTTTTAGTCTCTGAACACGCTCCAAAAAAGCGTTTACTACAATCGTTGGCTGACTCCATAAACGGTGGAGTCGGTTTAAAATAAATGAATCTGATTTTCATATGTCTGCAGTGGTTTGAATGAATTGGTCTGCGTCGTTTTAAATTGTATCTGAACAACTCATAGAGTGGAAAATAGAGTTTATTTAGATATTTATCTTGAACTGATATCTCTCCTGTTTTAAACAGTCAGATTTGACTTGCTATAAGCTAATTATTCAGCTTTAAAGTCTAAGCATGTGCGTGGGATCATCAAAGAAAAATGACCCTTTTTGACGAGAATCAATGGTCCAGAAAACATGCACACACTTCTTATATGCAAGGACAGGCTAAAATGAACCTAATTGTCGCCCCTGTCTCAAAAAAGCATTTTCCAATGACTGACTGTTTTGCTCCCCTGCCTCTTCTCCCTCTGCATCTCTCCGCTCCTCTCTCCTGAGCGTATTTACATGAGTGGTAGATGGAGTGAAAAAGTAAACGTATAATTAGGCTACATTACTTTGATTGTTTTCTTTTCAGATTATGCCTGCTGTCATCTCCGCGCTGCAAGAGAGGGCGAAGGGCATGATGCGATTGTACGAGGGGATGGAGAGGGAGGGGCATGTCGCGCGATGTCGTTTGCACACTCATGCATATATTTGAGCGTGTGTGTTGGGGCCTCCAGCTGAGAATCGAGATTGTATTTCTAGCAGGGCCTAATGTTTTGTTTACTGAGTGTTAAAAATGCCTAATTAATAATCCCCCAATCTGTCTGACAGTGTGAAAAAGAGAAAGGCAAAGTGGCGAGGAAAAAAAAAGAGGGGAAGAGGAAAGCTCAGCTCACACGACAGGAGAAAACAGGAACACTGTTTAAAGGCGGATTTCTGCAGCAGAAAGTGGAATTTCCTACTTTCAATTTCATCAATTTTGATATAAAAGTTATCTTATTACAGAACAGGAATGTTTATATTTTTTTTTTTTGTAAAAATTTGGTTCTGAATCTGATTGTTGGATATGTTCAGGCTGAGCTCATCCTACAACCTGTATGTGTGAGGTTGCAGAAATCAAACATAACAAGTGGAATACATTTAAGATTGCAATGAAACAGCAAGAAAGCAGCTGGGGGTTCAATTAGCAGATTAGTCAGACTTTAACCCAATTTACAGGTAGATTTACAGCTCCCTCTCATGTCTGCATGAGCATGACCAGAATATAGAGTCATGCACCTTCCCTCATATGGTCATCAGGTTATGGAAGTTAAAAACAAGTCATGCATTTATACCCCTGCCAAATTTAGAGTTTATAGATAATCACAAGTAGAGGAGTAAAAAAAAACAACAACTTAAAAACAAGTCTACGTGTAATTAAACTGGATTATGTCCTTCACTCAGTGAATTTATCAAATGAAAACCAAAACCATGCACCTATTTCATGATGTATTGTTTGTTCTGTGGATACTGTAATCATTATTTTTTAAAATGTTTTATTATTATTTTCTGGCAGTTGCATACATTGGAAAACAAAAGGGAATGCCACTTCATCAATTTAAACCTACGGGCCATAATATAAGGAATAAAAAAAAAGAAAGGGAGTGGGATGAAGAAAATGTATTAAAATGATGCTCATTAATATTAAACATTTATATTTCCAGCTACTTTGGCTTTCTTTCTTTTTTTCTTTTTTTGCCTCAGTGCTTGTTTTTTTTGGAAATGTCAGAAAAAAACAGAAAAAAATAAGAAATAGAAGTAGGGCTTGAAAAGTACCTTGTAAGAAGGTGGGCTTTTCTCTGTATGCGTGTGTTCACCAGGTATAAATGTCAAGTGTCATGTCAGAAGCTCCATTGCTTTATCCCTAAGACGACATGTCTTCCTCTCCGATGCTTTCTCTAAGTCTCTACTGAGGCAGAAAAACAGTGGGGGTCACAGAGAGCGAGGTGTCAGACGGCAAGAGGCTCAGAGCTGAAGAGGAAAAGAGCAGTGAAGATGGAGGGAGAGAAGACAAAGAGCTTTTTTCTACATGCTGGGTTTTATCAGGGCTGGTTGTCTTTGTTACACCACTTGTCCAAATACTGAACTTTTGTCTCCGCTTCATGTGTGTGTTCCAGGGTGGTTAGATGGGACTCTGAGGTGGACATTTCAGAGCTGGAAGGTCACTTTGATACCATCATGTGTGCAGACTGGTAGGTTTACGCTCAACCACGCGCTCACAGATCTATCTCTGCATGTGTCCGCTTCTGATTTTCAGTCTCACTTTGGTATGACAGACCTTGCATCGTGCCCCCACCCCCAAACCCCCACCTGTCCCTGGACCTTTCACTGATCCAGCCACACACAGACGTATGCACATGCTCCGATGCCCCCATGCATCCATTTTACACCAAATTGCCTCGTTTTCATGCTTAGTGTCCCAGTAAATGGATGACTTAGGCAAATTGCAAATAATTGTGCCTTGACAAGAAAGGAGACTCGGTAAGATAAAGGAAGAGTCCAGGGAGGAGTGGAAACTGAGATGGAAATGGAGAGATGGAGCAACATAACCACAACAATTAGCCTATCAGATAGTAAAATGGAGATGTTGTAAGCATCCAGAAACAAATCCTTGCTTCTTTACTGAAATGTATTCCTTAATGATTGCATTATTCAAAACAAACATTCCCAAAGAAATTGAATTTAGAGGAGGATTTATTGAAAAAATAATTTATTATATTATAGAATCATTGATTTGTTCTTATTCCTATTTGAACTGTTTAACTTTTTTGATTGACTGAAATGAAGCACTTTGCTCAACATCTGTTTTTTTGTGTGCTATATGAATACCTTTGCATTGTGATATCAGGTTCAATTTCTTTTTTGTAACAGCGGTGTTCTTGATTAATAAAAAACTTGGCGATTTTGTATTTAGCAAAAAAAAAACAAATCTATTCCAATTCAAAAAATGACTTCGAGGTCAATTTGACAATGTAGACCTATCGGTGAAGATTCTCAGTCATCCAGGTCATGGTCAAGTTTAAAAAGGTCAGTTTAGGCAACTTGATGTGAAGTTTTCTAGATGATGTTTCGCTTCTCATCCAATAGGCTTCCTCAATTCTAACTGGTGGGTGGGAGCACTGATATTAATATAGTGTAGTTTTAAAAAAGAATTAGAAAAGAGCCACCTTTTGCTTTGAAAAAGAAACAAAGCACAAGGTGGCTCAGTTACTTCCCACTGGATGGGCCATGGAGGTCGCCTGGGGGGGTTTAATGGTCGATAGGGGATTCTGATGGGTCCTTAACCATCCATACCTGTGTTTTGCATCCACGCCTTGCAATTTTCTAATTATAGTTCTTGGATTTTCTTTACCCATAAACACTAACCTTTACGTTAATTTTTTTTTAAACAAACCTATATAACTAACATTTAATTGTCTCTTATTGTAAAATAAATACTAAAAACTGTAGTTCTGCCATTTTTAAGGTTAATTCACTGTATTTTATTGGATTTCTGTGCGATTAGAATCTCAGGGCTCGCATTGCTCCTTTTTGCCAAACAGAGAAAAAGGTTATATTATTGTATCATTGGATTTTCTTGGATCAAAATGGATAAAGAGAGGGGATGAACTGTGAAAAATTTCAGTACCTGGAAGTTAGTCTGTTTTGATAGCAATGGAGTCTTAGGAATGCCACACATTGATCAGAGTGAGTGTCAAAGAGAACCATATTTTGGAGATCTTGAACCTACACCTCCTGCATTAGTTTGTTCCATCTTTGAAGAGACAAGAGGACGATATTGTCTGATGACTGGAGTGGGAGGGGAGATATTATAAGTGCATTAGATTAATTGTGAAATACTAAAGAACTTTATGGCAAATTGACCATCAGAGTTTCAGACCAGAGTCATGGTCAGAATTTTTATGGAAAGAGAGACACTATCACACTTCTCAGCCTCTATAGGAAAGTTTGATTTAAGGAGTCTTGTATTAAGTACTGAACACAGCTTTGAACCCTGGATTTGATCTTTAGCTTCATTGAATTCATAAGAAGGTTGTTTGCCCAGTTTGTTTGCTTAGACCATGCAGGGTGTTTGTGAATCTTAGAAAGCCAAAGGATTGTCCCCTAAGGACTTTTGTGGGGTTATCTAGGCATACAGGTTGCCAGAATTACTTGTATCCGTTGAAGCATATAAAATTGCATGTTCAACTGTGCTTAAGAGTGTTCCAGGCTTTCTCTTGCCCTGTTTAATAGATTAGGAGTAATGAAACAATAATTTTTTTGGAGTGGAGATCCTGGTTACAACCAGGGTGAATAGGACGGTCATCTCAGTCAAAATTGGAGTGGAGCTGCTTCTTCTGTACATCAGAAGGAGAACTTTGAGGGATTCAGCAATCTGATGATGATGCCTCCTGAGTAACTCCCTTTAAAGGTCCCCCTGGCACATCCTGCAGAGATGAGACCCTGAGGGCAGTCCCAGAACTCACTGAAGAGATTATCTATCTTGTCTTTATTGACAGTGTAGCAGTGTTCATAAGCATTTTGTCTTCTTTCAGACCCAGGATGGTCCCAGCAATATCGTTGAAGTCATTCCTGATGTGGGCAGCTGTATTAAAACTCTTAGATGGATGCGGATTTACCAACTGAAGAAACAATGAAGAAATTCAGGTTGCGTAAGGGTGTGCATCTCTCTGCATAAGTGTGTGCAATGTGTGCTAAGTGCTGCATTAGCAAATGGCATTATCATTATTTTAATGTCATGGTCATTACAGGTAATAGTCAGGTACAACACCCATAGAGAGAGGGACTGCAAGCAGCTAAAAGAGGATATTTTACAGCGGACTGATGCATTATGTGACAGACAGAAGCAGAATCTCTGACACCACAGTAAATTGAATGTGAGGCTTTGATATTACAGGTTCTTTTCCCATTTATCACAGCAGAACTCCACACTGAAGTCATGCGTGCGTAAGAGCTGGAAGTTGTTGTTCTGTGTGGTGCTGCAATCTTTCCTGCATCTAAATGCATGTGAACGACTGTGTGATTGCAGTGCCAGCACCTGAAGAGTGATGGCTGCCGAATTAACGCTTGAGTCATTGCGATGATCACCTTCGAAAAGGTCATCAGCGACGAATTCCACTCCAATTAATTACAGCTCCCACCAGTTACAGTGGATCTACTGCTGAGAACGGAGGAGGGTAGAGGGATAGTTTGGTTTAGCTGGCAGCGCTGAGGCCATTTCTTACTATTTTCTTTATCTCTTTGTTTAGGTGTTCTTAAAAAGTTACATTGAATTTTGAGGATAAAATTTAAGCTGTGCTTTATATGTAGATTTGAATAGATATGAATAGAATACTGAAACTTTGTCAACAGTGGCTCTTTTTAATTCACCATGTTTCACGTTTCGTTTGCACAAGCCTGAAGGCTGTCAGAGTTTGGTCGTTTAGGTGAATGTGTCTATATTAGATGAAGCATTCTATGTTTAAATTAAAAAGACGTTTGCCTGGTATTTCAGTGTGCATAGGGATACAATACAGACTGCATAATAATCTGTTCACAGTCGGTGGGCACGAGAATGTTGGAGCATTGTCTCTCTCCTCACATTTATGGTTGTGTCTCTCTGGCAGACAGAGAGAGACCTGGAGAGAGCAGGATTCCTGCATTGGACATGTGGATGGCAAGGAATCTTTGGCTGGGATGTTAGGAATGTCAGCTTTCTCCAAAATCTGCTTGTGTGTGGGCATTGAGATAAAGCTTTGTTGATGTGTCTGCATCATAGAAAATCTGGTAGTGTGTGTACCAAATATTAGTTTTTTTTTGTGACAAATTATTGCCTTTTCATTGTTTTACATAAGAATAAGCTGACTGAGTTGGGAATAACCACGGAAGCATTACTGGCATACAAAACTCTGTGTGATTTGTCAACTGAATTTTTACAGAAGGTATACATATCTGATCAAAGAGGCTGAATTGACCTCTTAATTGACCTCATGTTTGAGTTTTTGTATGTGTCTTTGTTTGGTACAAAGTAATAGCTTTCTAACAGACCTTGAGAGCTGAGTGACATGCCGATGAAGGAATGCAGCAATTTAATTTAGCTCTTGAGGATGGACTCAAGAAGCACTAATGGGCTGAGCATTTAGCACTGATAACCCAACATAATGCAATTGGTTGTCAAATAAAGGGAAAAAGTATAAAGAACAAACAAATCAAATGTCTTATGGTACAAAATAACATCTTTTGTGTTTTGTTTATCCTTCTATATTCACACAATACAAGCTGTGGATTATAACTGTCCAAAAAGAACATGCTGTACCTCTGCTCACCTTTTCAGTCAACAGAAGTTGGATCAGTATGTGAGAAATGTCCTTTGCCTACCTCTCAATCATGTTTTATTTAAAAAACGGGATCATTGGAGAGAAATTATTATTTCTAAGCAATCTTTCTTTTTCAGAAAAATCACCTTAGGGATAAAGAGAACAACAGAGACATACTGTGTTATGTCCTGTTTTGAATTATTGTATGCTGGTATACTTGTTAAGGGGGCAAAGGGTTGCTATTCTTAGCACACAGACTAAAGGTTGGTTTATGCTTGATGCATCCATGAAGGCCAGCCCTTCACCAATGGTTAAATAACATCATTTTAGCATCCACATCCGTTCGAACAGATTTCACTCATCCGGATTTCAGAAAATTTATGACTACTCAGAGTTCTTTGCAGAAAGTCATGGCGAACAAAATGACGGCTACAACTGGGAAGGATTCTCAAATATAAATATCTATTGCTGTCTTATAATTTCACCCATAAATAATATCACAACACTTCGAGAGAAATTACTGTCCATCTCGGATGACATGAATAAACAAGGAAAAAATTTGTAAACAGGTTTGTTTTTAGCCTCTGGATACAAAGGCCGTGTGGTTTTTATGTAACAGAATACTGGGTACAGTGGAGAAAACCTCTGCAGAGTATAAAATGCTCCTAACTCTGTGTCGGGAACGTTCCATGCTAAACCTAGAACGCCATCTTTTTCCACTTGCCCATCAAGATCCTGGGGGACCTATCTCCAGAAGTCTCTAGGTGAAAGGCAGGTTCACCATGGACAGGTCAGCAGTCCATCACAGGGCAACACATGCAACCATGCATACACACGTTCACACTGAGGGGAATTTGGAGATGCCAGCCATGTCTTTTGACATTTGACCGAGAAGAACGTGCAAACTCGATGCAGAGGGACCCCTTGCTGGGAATTTTACCCCGGTTCTTCTTGCTTTAAGGCAACAGAGCACCAAACTGCACCAGCATGCAGAACATTTAATAATGCAAAGTTTTTTAAAATGCTTAGTTTTTAAAAACCTATATTTCTGAAGGCGTGTTTAGGCACTTGGATGAAGGCTGCTAAAAGTCTTAATTTCACCAAACATTGTTGCTAAGCTATAGGTGAGCACACAGCTTACGATTTATGTTCGGCCTGATGCTCTGATGCGATCTACCTGCTCAGACTGTACGACTAAAAAGCACGTTTTGGCTTCGGGATAGAGAGCTGCTCTGTAGCTCTCTATCCCGAAGCCAAAACAAATAGAAGGGGAATATGAAGCTCACTATAGTGAACCGCGCTGCATTGTCAATTTGTGCAATTTTGTGCTGAAAGTCCTATAAAGAAAAGGCGACGACGTATTTGAAAAAAAGACATGGCTGAGCAAACGTGGCTACTACGGTCTGTCAATTTTACAGGCAGAACTGCATTTCACTCATTGCATCCCTGCCATGCTGCTGTGTTTACATCTGAGAGGAAGAAAAAGAAGAATCCTTTTCTGCGCATGCGCCCTGAGCGATTTGCCCACGAGGGTCAGGAGAAAATCAAACATGTTCATGATTCCTGATCGGGAGGTGGTCGTGAGAGGCTTATCGCCGCTCGTAAACCCCAGTACACTACACGACTCACAGCGCATGATCAGGCTGAAAGTCGGCCGAATCTGAAAATTCTCACATGACTAGAAAATCGCCCCGAAACTTGCACAGTGCAGCTGGGCTTTACTGAAGACACTCTGTTGTTGTTTAAAAATATGGCATAACAAGTATTTTATATGCATCACATTCTGATGCTACTGCATAGCACAGGCATTAACTGCACTGCTCCCCTTTCTGTCTTTGCTCCTTTTGCTGGTTTGCTGTCAAAAACAGGACAATTGCGCATAAAACATTTTTACTAATATAATGCACTGGTGTTCAAGTTCTTCATGCAGAAATATCTCTAACTATCTGTCCCAGATTGAGCATTCTTAACATCCTGGGAAACAAACATTTACAGATGACTTCATTCATTTCCACATTCTCACCCCTACATCTTGAAAATATGTCGACATATAAGTAAGATGACAAATATAGAAACAATACTCAGACACGGTCTCACACACCAGCTTTAACCTTTGACCTCCAGGCAGGTCGGACGGGAGTTCAGTGGGCCGCTCTAAATGGGAGGGGTTATGGCGAGACAATGGAGCCCTGACTGTCTGGGTTCATCGGGGTGACCTGTGACCCCCCTCAGAGGGGAAGACCACTTAATTTGGGAGCATGACCCTGACATTCAAACTTTGTGTCACAGACAGTTAAATATTATTTTACAAGATGGAATAATCTTGATCATAAAGGGAAACCATCTCTGTGCCTGCAGTCATTGTATTTCTCATCCCAATATCGCCGTTTGTTTGTCGTGAAAGCAGCTCTTTCATTCTTCTGGTAAACCGTTGCCCCCTGAATGACACTCTGTCCTTTCCTTGGCCTGTATGTTTGTGTGTTTGGGTGTTTCTCAGCTGTTACCTCCACCCAACGAGCTCACTTCCTTGTTTTCCTTGCCTCTCACTTTTCCTGTGAATTGATATCTGTGGCCAAATAAACCAAATGGAAACCCTCTCACCTTTCAAGTCAAATAAACTTCATGCCTCTGTCTGCCTTTAAAAGATAATAAACTTTACACGTTAATCTGACATCCTGCTCTTTTTTTTGTCTTTGCTCTAATATGGATCACAGCATGAATGAATCTGTTTAGCTGCATAACATACAGGTACATGTTTGACTGATTAAAGCACCCGGAAATGACAATCATGTGTATACTTAGGTAGAGCAGAGAAACATTGGTATGAGCACCTTCCAAGCCTGGGTTGGATCAGAGGATTTCATGAGGAAAGATGCAGACCTTAATGGGAGGGGCAGAGTACAGATTTCCCCGCTGCTATCCAGGTGGACGGATGTGCAGGATTATGTCAAATCTGCTCTGTATTGTTGCATTTTAGTCAAATTACTCCCCTCTGATCTGCGATAAGAGCTATACACACATGCACACACTGACTTTAGTGACATAACAGCTTTAATATGTCGGCGTATGTAGATGGCAGATGGTATTCTGTTAAGAATGATTGTGATTTGGGGATCTCTGTTATGTTTTTGTTTACATCCCAAATCTTTTTTAGCTCTGTTTTGGTTCTTGATCTTTTTGTTAAAGGAGGAAAGTCCAGCCTCTTTTAATATATAATAAAGATGTTTTTGTTTTAGTTAGAAATTTATTTTTTTACATAAAAGCATGTGCATTTTTTCACAGCCTCTGTTTTTTTTTTATATTTGCCCATGAAGGTGACAAAAATTCAAACCGTTAAGAGAATAAGATTATTAATAATGAAAGCAGACTTTTATACCTGTCGTCTGTAATATGAAAACAAATATGATTCTTACTTTGAGTTTAAAAAAAGGTATTCAGCTTTGTGTGATGCTGAGTGTTAAAGTGATGTTGAGCACCATGTTTAAATAAAATCTGTAACACAAAAAAGACTGGAATTTCCTGAAGTTACCTCAGGAATAATGGTTTGTTCCAGCCATTGAAGATTTGATGTCTTAACATTTTTGTCACACTTTGATTGAGTGGAATTATTTAATATTTGCTTTTGATATGTATATCAATAACTGTATTTTGTATTAATGTGCAACTTTTCTGAAAAGCCACAAAGATCAGATGTTTCTTAGATTCTTAATAAATCCACTAAACGTCCTTGGGTTTAAATACCTGGAATAAAGAGGTTAAAGGAATTATAGGTACTTTGTGTGCTTTTTGTTTTTCCGCTGAAGGGCAGCGAAACGTTTATTAATCACATAGCAGCTCAATGACACTGACTTTTGAAAAAACCTGCATGCACATTATGGTAACCATGTGTCAGTTCTTATTTAGTGATGTGGGTTTTTACTTTTTTGTTCGATCTGTTCTATTTTTGTATTCTAGGTTTTGATTCAGAATTAGTTTTATTGATTTGCCTTCTTAAATTTGATTTTTATTTTAGTTTTTATTTTGAAACTTTTTAAAAACTTTTCTATACCCTCATAACTGTCCAATTTTTTCCTACTGTTTTAATTAGGCTAACGTTTAACCTTTAAGTGCCTACTGGGCTCCTGTCATTAAGCTGTGCCTCTCTCTTTGTGCACATGTTTTTTTGTGTGTGTGTTTTTTTTGCAGCAGAGGATATGATGGGTTTATGTTGGATTTGTTTTCTTTATAGTTTCCTTATTCCTTTCAGCGCCTCGACACCAGGCTGAGGGGGCTGCTCAGGAAAAATCAACAAAAACAGACCAAGAGAAACTTACTCATGCAAATTGTTTTTCTCCTCTTGGTGAATTTATTTGTAAACAAAACAAAATAAATGGCCTGCAGCTTTATCCGCCCTGCCATCTGCAGAACTCATTCTAACCTGAGCCTCCATCTCCCTTTCAGTTTGTTTCTCGACCAGTACAGAGCCTGCCTGGTTGATGCCATAAGGAGATTACTGCGACCCGACGTAAGTCTGTGTATGTGTGTGTCTACTGTATTTCTCTAATTCACCTCCCTCCTCCTCTCAATCATAATTAGGCTTTCCCTCAAACCCTACACACATTAATAGTCTAACAGGGTTAATATCATGTAATACTTTAATGCTTATTACAGGCAACTTCAATGCATCGCTCTGATCTCGCTCTTCCTCTTCTGTTCCTTTCCCTTAATCATAAATCCAAGGCAACTTCTCCCTTTTGGCCCTGCGATAAGACCCCATGCTGTGACAGTCAAAGCAAATATGGGAAGGAGGGGTTGGAAGAGATACGCTTCAGATTTAATTCATCTGAGGGAATACGGGTGTATTTAAGTACAGAGACCAAACTGCTATGAAGATCAGTTTAGGGTTAGAAATGGTGCTGAAAGGAAGTGGAAATGCTGAACAGAAGAAGGTAATAATGGAAAAGAAGGAATGATATGGGTGCTATAATGCCATGTAAGACATTTTTTGGATCAACTGTAAAGTAAATATAAAGAAAAAGTAATGTTTTTCTGCAATCTTGTCATTTAATATATATTCTTATTATCATTTGATATTTCTAGACACAGTGGTTTTAATTTAAAAGATGATAATTGCTAATCTTAATCTGCCAGGGGTGTGAATACTTCCTTAAATGTTGCACCATGCAGATGTGCAGAGCAAAATAATAGGTATATAAAAGCAAAACCGTCTATCTGACAAGATCTGATCCATATAGGTAACCATTCACAGCTCCTTACTGTCTATTCTATTTTTTTTGTTTTGTTTTTTTTTACATTTTGTTAATATATTTGTAGTGTTTACGCTGTTATATACTTTTATTTTTATATAAAAGTTAATCCCAAAGAGTTTCTATATACATGTTAATAACCATAACAATGATTGTTGCATGTTTCTGCTCCAGATTAATTTTCCCCCATTTTTTTCTTTTAAGTCAAAATTTAATCCCTTATTCCTTTCAAGTGGATCTTGTAAACTAATAATTTAATCCCATGTGCCGCTGGCATACCAAATGAGTTTATTTTACATTGTATTTAATCTATTGGAGTCATGAAACCATATTTTCCTACAGTAGAAATTTGTAAGTAAACAGGAATGTTCAATACATAGTAAGTTTGCAAAGTGGATAAGAAACATTCATCTGATGCTTACAAATTGACCCATGGTGGCTAAACATCCTCCTGTTTAATTCAGTTGCTTTTAGTACCCAGAAAAAAGCCCTTTTGCAAGACTTAAAACTACTGAATACGTCCAGAAAGTTCCTGCTTGGGCTTAAATCTTTTATTTAAACTGTATTTTCATTCATTTATCTATTTCTTCTATATTTTCCGTTTGTCTGAATCTGTTTTAAGAGTTGTAGTTCTGACTTAGGAATTCAGATGCTATTTTGCAGTGAGAAAACAATCTATAATCCATGGAAGCTTTAAACCCCGCCGGAGGGGATTTTTTTTTAGGACATGCAACTTTCCCCTCAGGGCTTTAAACATATTTTCCTGAAACTTGTCAGCTTAGTTGAGTAAAATCCAAACGTTCTACCAGCTCCTTCATCGTCAGAAAGCATCGCTTAGCATGAAAAAAGGAACATTAGTAGAGCCGATTGTGTTTATGGATTCAAAAGGAAGGTTTTAAAGTTGATGATTCATGTAGGTTTTGAATTTAAATCATTATAAAAATCTTAAATGAAACTTATTGCAACTTGCAGAAATTTCTGATACAGAATTAATTGTCTGTTCAGGTTGCTGGATTTCCTCAGAATCAGTGAGCTGCTGTGGTTTTAATGCTAATAGCTGTCAAATGACGGGCGTGACATCTGGCCGCTGTGGTACAGCTGTGCGTTAAGGCTCTTCATGTCTGTCTTTAATCCACTGGGGAGATAATTCGGGGGGCTAATATGATTTGAGTGTGGGCCATCAGACTGTCGCTGCCACAACAAGCTTTGGCAAATATTTAATAATTTGCTAAGCTGATTAAACAATTAACAAAGCAATTACTTCTCCCTTTTAATGGCACTAATTTGTTGTTTCTGACAAAGGTGGTCCATCCGTTGGGCCAGATCCTCTTATTCAGCTGATTAGAGTTAGAAGGAATTTGGTCTGTTTGTTTACTTTTGTGGCTTTTAGAGAAACAGAACAAAAAAAGAAGAGAATCCAACTGGATTTGCAGATGAATTATCATCTGTCAAAGTGAGCGATCCTGCTGTTTTCTTTGGCTCTGTGTGCTTTTAACCTGCAATGTGTTATTGTGCATTTCTTTCTGTGTTTATTGAATGTTTGGGGCTGTTTCGGCGTCCCTCTTTGCTTCATTTAATTAAGAAAAAAAGACGAATCAACATGAAATAAAGCTGAAAGCTAAAGGATTACAAAGACACTTTGAACCTGTTACTAAGCCTCTTAGTATTTGCAGGAATTATGTGATGCTTGTGTTTATGTATACTTTTCTTTCTTTCTTTCTTTCTTTCTTTCTTTCTTTCTTTCTTTCTTTCTTTCTTTCTTTCTTTCTTTCTTTCTTTCTTTCTTTCTTTCTTT
>NW_015150619.1:1263970-1292470 GCF_000732505.1 Cyprinodon variegatus
ATATATATATTAAAATATAAACTGACTCAAGTTTCAAAAGTTACAAACGAAATGTAGCATTATGCTACATTTTCTGTAAAAGCAACTCCTATCCATTTATAAAGATGTCTCTCCTCTAATATTCACTTCTTCCAAAACCACAAGCAGGAACCTTGAGATTACCTCTAAAGTGTTTCTGGTTAATTTCCTTTAAACTCAAGCTTAGTAGTAGAGGAGCGTGAGTTATCACTGCTTGTCAAGCCAACCAGCAACAGTTCTGGCTGAGTAAGGTTTTGTGATGTTTTGCCTGGAGGAAAATCAAGCAGCCTTAACTGGTCACTGTGAGAATCGAAGAGGGAAGTGAAGAAAAGAGAGCAACAAAGGTAAAGCAGCTACAGAAAGCCCATGAGTAGACTGAGTTAAAAGAAGTGGTGTCCAGCTGTTAACTCCATTACACACACTGCTACAGAAGAACAGGACAGCGAGGAGTGGACTAAATTGGTGCACACGTTCACCTACACTGGTGCGAGAATTGGACAGACCGGCCATTAAAGTGGCTGTTAAAGTGGCTCAAACCTCAGTGAGGAAAATCTTTCCTTTTCTTCACTCTCTTTGCTGTTTTTTTTCTACCTCAACAACTTTAGACGTTCTGTAAACCCCTTCTATATTTGAAGGTCCACTAAAATCACTTTAAACAGACCTTCCTACTGTCTAGACATAATTCATAAACAACAGATAAGTCACACTTAACATTTTATACATATTTGGGGTAAAGTTATAGAATTCGAAGACCATTTAAACAAAAAAAGGTCTTGATTGTAGTCACTAAACTATCATGGACTCTGAACTCTTCCAGATAATTTAAGAACCTGATTAAACACATCTTGGCTGCAGTCGGATGATGTGCTTATTTTTCAGACTCAGACTCATTTAGCATCACTAAAAAAACCTAAAAGCCTTGAGTGAATTTGATCATTGCATGCTATGATAAAACTAATAGATCAGTTATTTGGTTGGCAGTTTTAATTACTGTTTATAAATGTAGACTACTATCTTATTTATAAAGCACTTTGAAATCTATGGTTAAAAAACAGTGCTGCTCATTTTAAAGATGAAACATTCAGAACATAAAAAACATTAGTATAACAGTAAAACCTAAAATAAAATCATTGAAAAACAGTCTTCTGCTGTGAAAACCAGTGAATGAAATTATGTTTAAACGAGTTAAAGTAAAGAAACTCATCTTATTTCAAGAGGAAGATCATCTAATTGCCCTAGAGCAGCAATAGACATTGGATTGTTCCTTTTGCAATATTTCTTTATTGATTACTTATTATATAGCTTATAATTGTCTCATAACTTCTATAAAGATATCCCATTTAAAACTTTTTTAAACCCAAACCCACAAATGAAATCATTAAAGGAATCAGAATTACTTTTATTTAGGACTGAAACAATTTGCAATTATTGAAATAACCTTCATTAATTTAATCATTGATTAATCTTTAACTAGTATAGATACTTTAAAACATGCCTTAAGTCTTTAAATCAAGACTAAAAACACTTTTTTTTATGTTTGCCTTCGACTGTTCTAGTTAAAAAGTTTAACTGAAACATCATTAGTTCAACTTTTTTATTTTCTTTAGCCCAAATGTTTTTCATCTTCTTTTTTGTTTCTGCATTTTTTATTTTATTTTTTTTCCCTACTTGCTTTGATTCTGTTTTATTTTCCTATATTTTAATCATGTAAAGTACTTTGCATTGTCTTTGTACTGAATTGTGCTATACAAATAAATTTGCCTTGCCTTGCTTTGCCTTAAGCTGACAGAGGGACCGACTTAGAGCAGTAATTATACCAAAACCAGAATATTCAGCATTTAGGATAACAAACATTTTTTGTCCTTCTATATGTTCTATCCAGAACTCATGACCGCTTTTAAGCCACATTAAGACATAATTTTAGGTGGAAAGTATAAACTCTCTTTGATGGAAGGTGAAATATTGCTCTAATGATAAATAATAGAATTTTTTTTCCCGCTCTTTATTATGATATCTTATTTATAGAGCAAATGTTAACTTGTAGGAGTTATGCAATTGGTAAGATGTGCTAAAAGTTAAAAAAATAAAATTTAAAAAAATCAAGTGGTTGCTTTCAGATGTATGTAATAACATGGAAGGAAAGTAGCTTAATTGAAGCTGATGTGACTTTTGTTATTGCTGGCAAAAAAAAAACTCACCCTGCCTTTGTTGATTTATGATTTAATATTTGTAATATATTGCAACTGACCAAGCTGAGCTGTTAAAATATTATGTGATTCAATAGTTTCTTCTGAATGATAAGCAAACCGTTGCACCTGCTCAAAGGGCCGTGTGGATATCAGGATACGTTGAAGTGCCCCCCCCTCACATCTAAAGATGATTAAGCCTCCTATCTTCTGATGAACACCCCGAAGAACCACTCTGCATGTGTGTGCGTGTGGGGGTCTGTGTGTGTGTGTAAGGTGCCTGACTGACCATTCTAAACACCCAACCTCACACAGGCACACACACTGTGAGCACAACTAAGACTAAAGCTGTATCAAGACTCTAAACAGACCAGACATCCCTCAGACAGCATGTTGGCTTGACATTATACACCAACACACACCACATGATGATATCACATGGAAACATACACCACTCACACGCGCACATCCCTAAGAGCAGCTGCTGCTCATTTGCACAGCAGATTATCTTTTTTTTTGTTGTTGTAAAAAGAGAAATCAAAAACGGCAAACCAAACACTGACGGGTTTCTTTTCCAGTGGCTTAAAAATGTTTGAGAATCACCAGGACCAGAATTTGTACCTTTCCTTTTTTTTGTGTGGATAAAAATACAAAGTGACATCAAACCTTTAAATAGTAAATGGAAATGCTTGGTAAACTTCCCAAATGTGTTTACTGTGATTTGGAAATAGCAAATATTTTCCTCTATAGAAAATCATATCAGGCAATATGAAATTAAAGAACATATTTAAAGAGGCTAATTTAGAAGAAACTACTGAAATATTCAGCTGCTATTGCTGTTGTTATTCTGCATAAGCTCCTCTAGTCTCTATTTGCAGGCATTTATATATGAATATTTCTTTACATACGTTACACTTTTAAACAAGATATTTACTTTAGTGAAAAGCCTAAACTTTTGCTACTTTGTTTTAGTAATTTTCTGAAATCACTTTTATATATATAGAGAAAGCAGGCAGTAAAGTGGATTTTGTTTTAACTTCCAAGTACAATCACATTATCTGAGAAACAAGAAAAGTTAAAGAATAATACTGTGCATTCAACTATGTGGTTCTTGTTATTAAAGGATCGTATCAGGAACTGAATCAGTTTATTTGAAAATAATAAAACATTAACAGAAAAAGTGCTGCAAGCAAGCATACAGTATGCACCAAGCTTACCGTATGCTTGTTTGCAGCACTTTTAGTGGTGCAAGAGGTGGACTCTTTCTGCTGTCATTTTCTCATCCTTTCAGAATGCAAAAGAATAGAACTTTATTGATCTCACAATGGAGAAATTCATTTGATGTTTTGCAAAGACGTCTTCTTAATGATTTACAAAGACAAATTCAAGGCCCATATCACTGTGAGGGGTTTTAGATATTAGATTTTTTCCAAGTACCATAACCAAAACTAAACCATTGCAAACTTACATCACCACATACAGGCCTGTATTCTGAAGCCTGGCCTATGTTGTATTATTAACCATTTTAAATAGTGTTGTCATTTGTTTAGTAAGAGAAAAAATGCTGGAGAAAAAATATTAGCAATATGTTACCTCAGTACTGTATCAGAAAAGAGATGTATCATGTTCAATTAAGCAGTCTGGCAGTGTACGACCCAGAGGCGGGGTACACCCTGGACAGGTCGCTAGTCTGTCACAGGGCAACACAGAGATCTAACAACAGACACACACTCACACCAAAGGACAATTTAGAGATGCCAATTTACCTAAGTCATTTTTTTTTTTGGACTGTTTGAGAAACCGGAGTACCAAGAGAGAACCCATGCATGCACAGGGAGAGCATGCAAACTCCATGCAGAAAAACCCCAGGCCAGGAATTGAACCTGGAACCCTCTTGCTGCAAGGCAGCAGTACTACAACCTGTGCTGCTGTGCAGCCCTAGCTGCCAACTTATTATGATAAGAAGTTATATTACGCAGCATGCTGAGGTGGGCGAAGCATCTAGATGCTAATGCTACACCAAATGTGATTTCGGCAGCAGGAGGAACCAGTTTACACGCAAAGTCTATTGTTGATGTGCATCAAAAGGTCCAGCAGTACATCTTGAAGCATCTGGTTAGCTGAAGCATCGTCTCATGAGCATAGGCTGGCCAGCCTGACGCTGCTGTTGCTACAGTAAGCATTCCCAGTGACGGGGCATGGTCGGTCTGCATGGCTCCAAAAGCAAAATAATATTTTAAAGCAGGATCATCTTGATGAACTGACTGCAGAGTTGCTGTTTTTAGGTGGACTTTCTCTCTTAAAACATATTAAACTACAGTTTACCTATTTATCACACCAAATATAGCAAAGCCAGTCTGCCATTGAACACAGAAGCAGCACAAGCATCAGATGCATCACTCAAGATGCTGCATCAAAGATTGTCTTGAGGCACGTCTAACAAAGTGCACAAGCATAAAACATGAAGCAGCAGGCGCTTTTTTGCTGCTCAAATCACGTTCCACGTGAACGTAGCATGACGCAGGATTTGACAATATTGCTCCTCTAGTGCCACTGTCCTGCAGCTTTTAAATGCATCCCTTCTTCAACACACCTGAAGCAAAAGGCCAAATTAAGTCATTGGCATGTCGTTAAGTTTGACAGAGGCTTGGCTATAAAACATTTATTTGATTTAGGTGTGTTGAAGTAGGGATGCATGACAAAGCTGCAGGACAGTGGTACTCGATGATCAACGATGCCTACCCCTGGTGTATTGGATATTATTGTTGGCGATCCGCTCTACTGTCAAATGCACTGAGGAACATTTTCTTCTTTGGCATCTTGTATTCCTATGGCATTAAAATGAAATCCATTAAGTGTGAAAGGGGGATTTACCCAAAAAATATTGTGATCCTATATATTTATTATTTATGATGATGATAATGATGTGAAAGATGCCTTTCGTTTAACTTGTTAAACTTCCGGTGGTGACTTCTTTCATCAGGCACAGATTTACTTTTAACTCCTACATCCAGGAGCTCAAATTTTTCTGCCAGATGATTGGAAAGCCTGGCTTGCCTAAAAAGTCATATTGCTTGCGATCCTCTTAGCAGCCGTGTGTGTATGTGTGGGTTTTAGCCAGCCTTGTCTAACCAGTTTCACAAACGCATACACACATTTTCACTCTGCGACACAAACTCTCTTGGGACTTCCTGCAGCAGTCATGCAGGTGGGCCGATGTGCTGAGGGAGTTTTTTGCAGGGTTGGTGTGTGTGTGTGTGTGTGTGTGTTGGATTGTGAGTAGGACAGGCAGACAGGGCCGGCACGTTATCCTCTTATCCCCACTGTTGTGGAATAGAGAGGCAAGCAGCTGGAGGGACTGCAAGCAGCCTGATAATGCCAGCACTATTTTCTAAACCGCCATCTTAATCTTGTTACTCAAATGGTTGTGAAGAGAGTCATGAATTTTAATTTTTCCAAAACCCACATACACACACCCCTATGCATTGCTGTCTCTCATGCATAAGTAGTATCCCCACTGTGTCTGTATGCTCTGTCTTTCCTTTTCTCTGCCTGTGTTTTTCTCTTCCCTTCAGCTGCCCAAAGACCCCCGTCCTCATCCCCCATTTCCCAAACATGTCGTCCCTCACCCTCTTCCTTCACCTCCCTCCCTCAGCTCCCCTCTATCTTCCCATTTCCTACATCACAACCCACTTCTCGGTTTATTCAAGCCTGTCCTTCTATCCCTTCCTCTACCCATCGCTCCATCCACCCAATCCCTTATTCTCCGTTTCCTAATCCTGCTGAGAGAGACCCCAGACACCCAGTTTATCCATCCCTCCCTTGTCTCTACCCTCCTCCTCCTTCATCTTTTTCCACCTTGTTCGCTTTTTTCTCTTAGTCCACACAACCAGTACAAAGAAGAAAAAAAAGAAGAAGCAGGGAAATGGAGAGGCAGAATGAGAGGAGGCCTAGGTGAAAGTGGCAATAAAATAAATGGCTTGCACCTCGTGGGGAGGGAGGAGGGGAGTGATGAGGTGGCAGGTCGGGAAGAGAGCCGATTTAGCCAGCCACCCATGAAGCTGATTAGGTAGCCCGCGATCAGGAGGAACAGCTTTGCTTGTTAAACTTTTCACCTCTGCGAGCTCTCAGCCCTCTCGGTGTAAGCACCCCCTCCCTCTTTCTTCTTTATCCCTCCATTCCTCCTTCTACTACTTCCTTCCTCAGTGCGTCTGCTTTAGCAGGCTTTAAATGTGAATGCTGGCTTCAGTCCCCATAGCTGACCCAATAAAGGGGGCCGGCAGCTGCCCTGCTACACCCAGATACCCCCCACAGCTGATTTTACCCTCCTCTCTTTTTTCCCTCTCCATCGGGAGGTCAGAGGTTGAACCTCCGGCCGTTGCCTGAAGCGAAGGTATCATGAAGATAAAATTCATACAGGGTGGATGTTAAGAGAAGGAGGGATGAATAGAACGAAGAAGAGGAACACCTGAGCTGTAGGTTCAGATTTATATAAAGAAAGAGAAGTTAGCGAAAAGGAGAGTGGGGTGAGGGGGTGTGGAGTGAGGACTTCACACTTTCACAAGTCGCTGGTGTTGTTTGATGTGTGATGGGTACTGAGAGAGGAGTGCTAAGGGAGAACCTGAAGTAAAACCTCAGCTTTTCATTTTAATCCCAAATATTTTTTGCTGTTTGCAAAAAGAAATGTCAATGTCCAAGCTGTTTGATCGACATTTAAAGCAAACAAACATTTACTGAAGCCTTTTGTATTTAGATAAAGAAAAATATGATTTCATTATTGTAAAATCTGAAAAATAAACTTGTCTAAAAGAATCATAGTGCAAACTAACGTGCATAAGAACTGTAATCTAGGATTTCATATAAGACAGAATTCCAATACTGAGGTGCTAATATTGAGTGATAAAGTACATATTGTAAAGAACTATAGTGCTAAACATTTTTGGGCTGCATCAAAAAAAGGTCGATCACCTCCACGTTGTAGTTTGGATCTGGGAACACGATCAAAAGACCTACAGTAGGCAATTAGAGGGTTAAAGTACACCTTGTTTGCATTTTCCTATTGTGTTCAAGTATTTTTAATTTTTGACCTACTATTGGAATTCACACAAGTACAAAAAAAAAAAACGCTTCTTCTTTTTCTTCCATTTTTAGTATAATGCAGTCAGTTTTTACAGGAGTGGTTAACTGTTAGCCACTGACGATGAAGATGTTAAGAAATGCAGACTATATTATTCTTCTGCCTTAAAAATCTTGAAACTTGAACTGATGGACTTTTTACCCAAATATTCTTTATTGAAGAGAAAAAAAAAACCCAAAAAAAGTTTAAATTATCTTTGTTTGGTTTGTGTAAAATTACAATTTTCTCATCTGTTTTGACATTAATATTCAGACAGGCCTAAAAAAAATAATTAAAAAAGTTTGTGTTGAACCAGGTAAGATATTCAAACTGAAACATATAGCTGATTGTAGGAAACACAAATTTTTTAAACAAATAGACAAATCACAAACAGTGATGTTTGATGTTTGTAATTTTGTAATGTTTGTACTCATCAAAGTAGATGAATCCAACCCACTCTAGATTTCAAGAAAAAGAACAGATCAGGTCAACGCCTGGAGCATTTAGCATCTAGCTTCCAAAGCGCCTGACTTCAAAATGAATAAGAGTCCAAGTTGAGGCGTTGGACATCTTTTTGATGATCAAAATGTGCTTTTGCAAAATGTTCACAATAAAAAGGTTAAAGAAAAATGCTCAGTTTAAGAAATTTTATTCAACTAAGTCTGGCTTTTCTTAAAAAAGTATAAATATAAATTGGGAAATTAACAATTTGTCTTTATTTAAAGCTTTTAATTAATTACCTTAGTGACTTGTTTATGTTAAGTTATTTAAATTAAAATCGGAAAACCTACATTGGGTAGATGCAAGTTTTGGAGATGGTTTAAACTCAGGTTCTCTTTGCATTATTTTATGTAACTGTAATTTTATTTAAAGGACGTTTTTAAAGATATTGTCCCTAACCTTTCCACTGTTGTTTTCTACGAGCACATGTCATAGTAGATGCTACTTTATGGTATAGCTGTGGTGGCAGGCATTTATAAAAGAGACTGCGTTATTATATAAGGTGATGATGTGTCATATTGAACCGTAACACTGGACAGGCTGTTGTTGCAAATAAATAAAATATTGATTTGGTTGACAACAAAAAATATATTTATGAGAAAACGTCGAGGTGATGAAGAGACGTGTACTGCATTAATGTCTCAAAGTATGGAGTGTGTATCTGTTATGTGTATTTCATCAATGGTCTTTCACAATAACTGTGATGTTTAACAGTTTGAAGCTACTGCAACACACAACAATTTGCCTTAGTTTTACAACTGATTTTAATGGTTTACCCCATATTCTGTTAACAGCTATATAATGGTAGAGCTATTATTTTATCCTTTATTAGGTGCAGTTATTGTAGGGATTTGACACCGCTCAGTTACAAGTTTGTCAGGAAGGAAATTCATTAGGTTTCACCAATTAGATTATATTAAACTTAGGAAAACACAGAGTTTTTATAAATTCAGCATAAAAAAAAAAACACTATAGTTTCTCTCTTGTTGAGAAAAGAGAGGTCCTCTTTAATATGAAGAGTGAGATTGCTTCTGTAAAAGCAGCTGTTCTAAGACTCAGGCTACAGTAAACAGAGCAGTCCCTCATTTTAAAGTCAGCATTTATGTCATTTATATGTCCATGTTTTTTTTTTTTTCTTGCCACACCTTCTGCTTTCTGGTTAGAGGTTGCTCCCGAGGTTGTTGCTCTCGGCATCACATATAACTTGTTTACAGCCAAAAAACATTTTTTATCTTTGTGTTTTCTACAACATCCAAAAGGAATTATGGGAGATTATGAATTTAATAGATTTATCAGAAGTAAGAACTATGTTATGTTTCAGTCACCTATTAATCTGAAATAAAAAAAAAACCCATCTCTTTCTTAAATGAAAAAAAAAATGCACTGAACCATGCATTTTGGAGTTTTAAAGAGAAAGGCATAAAACAAATAACAGATATTTTGTTATTTGACTGTAAAATAATCTCTGCAGACTATGGTTTAATTAAACCTCTTTAAAAGACCAATTTGTTCTAAACAGGGCAGCTTGTTTGTGTAGCACTCACATGGGTGGATATTAGTGGATCTGGCTTCCTTCTCAGCTTCTGTTGTTCTCACTCAGGCAATAACACACCCTGAAATTATAATTGAATTAAAACTAAATATTTTAGCTTCTTTTATTTTTAATTTTGCTGAACAATAGGTTTACTGCAGCTTTCAAAAAAGCAGTCAAGTTAGCATAAAAAGGAAGCTAAAGGCCTTTCCTTGGGGCATTCACTCTACAATGTTGAAGAAATATTCTTTACAACTCAAGAAATCATCAGTAAATGCTATTATGGTGATAGTATTTTCATAATTCGAATTAATTTTAAGCTATACAATAATTTCTGTGGGCTGATTTTACTGAGTAATAAGGGAATAATTCATGATATGTGAGGTTAAGTTCTGTTCAGAGGTAGATACAGTACCTTACCTTACTTGCAGTAGATAATATTATGTTCTTATTAATAAGCATGAATGTAGATTAGCTTGGAGGCTAAAGCTACCAGCTAAAGCAAGATGTGCCAAAATCAAAATGTAGCTCTGCTGTTTTAAAACAGTCTGATATAAAATTTTCCTCATGCATATTCACAAAGAAATAAGCAGAGTTGAAATTAATTAAATAAATGTCAATTAATAAGAAAATTTAACAAAACAAAATAAAAATCTTCATACATTTTCATACAACTCTTATGAAAACATTCATGTAAAAAAGAAGCCTAAACAAATAAATCTAGGAAACACAATTATAAATATTTTTAACGGTAAACAAAATTTGTTATAAAAGTGAACCTTTGCTTTACATTAAATACAAGATAAGGATAAAATTAATATAACTGGTGTGGCTCCCAGGAACGTTGGTTGGGGTGTTTCACTAGATACATTAAGCTGGTTCTAAAGAGTAAAAATTTTGGATTGATTTAAATTCTGTTCACATATCAGTGAAATAGACTTGCATTGATAAAGAATGTGATTAGAATAATATAAAAACTGTTTCAAGCGATAAAAAAGCTTATCAACTCAATCTCTCCCATCCTGTACTAAATAAATCTAATGAAGATAGAACTCGGGCGGGCATATTTAGCCTTTTTTAGGAGAATACTTATTTTATAAAACAAGTTTGTGTAAAGGAGATTAATAAATAAAAAGTACAGATAACTCTGGTCTCCATTTAGATTTGATCTAAAAAATACCCAGTTTAACAACTTTTTAATTTTAGACATAAAACCCCAGATTTAAAATGTAAAAATAGTTTTTATTTCCTCCTAACCTGAATTATGAACTAATGCTACCAGCATAAGTAACATTAAAACTAAATCAATCTTATTTTTAGCTCCAACCTTTACGATTGTCAAAAAAGGAGCTTTAATTAAATGTTTTGTTGTTTGCTTATCCCCTACATGTACACTGTCTTATTAATATTTCTGCTTTGTGTCTTATCTTTTGTATCCTTTCCAGATGCTGAGTGAAGGAAAACAAGCATACGATGAGAACATCCACTATCCTCTCCTCGTCACCCTGACCAAAGGACCTCAACCTGTCAATCAAGCTCACTAAAATAAAATTAGCTTTTTGTTCTACATAATAATCCATTTTTAACATTTATTTAATATTGTCCAGTATTATTTAACATTTAAAACAGCTCCTTCCAGTTCAGAAGGCAGTAACTCAGTTGCTCAGCTTGGTAACCAGTTACTAGTTAATCTGCTAGAAAAAAAAAAAAAAGATTAATTGACATTACAAGGCTCTATAAATTCCATTTATTCATTTTAAATTCTTTCAGTTTAGTTAGTTTGGCTCTTCATCAGTTCCCCCTTTTACTAAATTAAATGACAGTTTTCTACATGTCAAGTATTCTTTTATATTTTTCCCCTGGTGGAACCAGTCACTGTAACCTACGCCGCTCACTGTGTTCATGGGCTTTGCCTGGACTCACCATCCGTCGCAGTGTGCAACAATTTACGGCTTCCTTAATTTCCACCTTTAATTTCTCTTAAAACATCTCATTCATCCCAGTCAGGGGTCAGTACAAAGAACTTCATTTGTGCATTTCTTACAGCAGTGCAGGGCATTAACACATTAAGGCACACTTGGATGAAAAGAACATTTGTTGCTGGCAGAGATGCAGATTTCATTACTTTCTATTTTTTTTTTTTTTACAGCAATTAACACAACTAATCCCCAGTATACACACATTAAATCCACATCGGTATTGCATTATAATTAACTTTATACAGTATAACTCGTCTAGTGTTATGATGAAAGAACAGCCTGGTTTAAATTGTTCAACTGTCATCTGTAAATTTCCTCTTTAATTACAGTTTCAGGTGATAAATTTAAGTCTTCTAAACTGATTTGAGGATCTTGACACCTGAGTTATTGTGTCAAAAACCATTATTTTGGAGGGGAACGTGCCTAGGAAATACACATTATGCTCTTACATTACTGTTGTACTTGCATTTATTGACCCAATACTGTGGAATAGAAGATGATGTATTTTTGTGTATCAACTAAATGTTGTTTTTGAGCTTTTCTACATGAAGATAAGTACAACAAACATCTTTGAGTTTGGTTTTGGTGTGACTCACAATTATTGGCACAAATAGAACAAACCTCAAAATAAAACTGTGTTATTGCAGTAGTATAATCTCACACTGAAAATTTTACTATAATCCAGTACTTAAATTGTGTACGCATATTCATTGGGGAAAATAAAACTTGCTTTTGCCAAGAGGACAAAGCTTCATCTCTTCAAACACAAGGCTGAATCAGTTTGGAAAGGTATGTAGGAGCTAGTTCATGAACACGCGTACTTCTCCTGCTTCATCTAGGATTGGGTCGTGGGGGCAGCAGTCTCAGCAGAGACTCCCAGAATTTCCCTCTCCGCAGACACCTCCTCCAGCTCTGCTGGGGGAAGCCTGAGGTGCTCCCAGGCCAGCTGAGAGGCATAGTCCCTCCAGGATTTCCTGGCACATCCCCTGGGCCTCCTCCTGAGGGAGGCATCCAGGGGACATACAAAAAATTTATCCAAACCACCTTCTTTGACTTATTTCGATGTGGAGCAGAAGTACAGTAGTACATTGAGCCCCTCCTGAATAATAAGGTTCTTCACCCTATCTCTACTGGAGAGCCCAGCCACCCTGCTGACAAAGCTCATTTCAGCCGCTTATATCCGCAAACTTGTTCTTTCAGTCATGACCCAGATTTCATGACCATAGATGAGGGTAGGAACATAAGCTGACTGGTAAATGGAGAGCTTTGCCTTTTTGCTCAGCTCTCTTCTCGTGCACCCCGGAAGCCTCGCCACAGTGGAGTTTTTTTGACCACCCCAAGGACTTCAGCCTGAGTGCTGAATGAATCAGGCCCCAAGCATCCTGTCACTTCTTCCATCATGGAAGGCGTTTCAGCAATGGCCCAGCCCGAAAGACACGCGGTAGGACACTGCGGCCATCCCCTGCAGGGGGAACCATGAGGGACAGGTGCGAAGAGGATGGGGAGGCTGTCAGAGACAGAGGCCTTGGCAACCCAATCCATGGGAACTTAGACTGGCTCTGGGGACATGGGTGATGAACCCAACAGAGCATTTTGCACAGATATGCACAAATATCACAGGAACTGATGATGCCAGAACAGTTCGGAAGATAAGATAAGATAGACGTTATTGATCTCACAGTGGAGAAATTCATTTTTCACAGTGGCTCAATAGTCAAAAGAAGGTGTGTCCAAATATATACACTGGATCGAGAGAAAAAAAGAAATAAGGCAGAGATTTACGGTGACTCATGTACTTTAAGGTGAATGACACGCATGGATTTGGCATTGTATATTAAGGTGGTACCAGGTAAAGAACAACAGTGAGGTAGTGAGATACCTATAACAGCTGAAGAGTATATGAATTACTGACTGAACAAGACTTGTTTTCTTATCAATTAAAGCTTATAAACTCGTATAGTGGAGGTATTTTATGCGGGGTTGGAGGGAGGTTGGCTTTGTTGGAAATCAAATCTTACAGTCATCTGCATAACACTTAACGAAGGTGCCTATAAAACGGAGCCTAATGGGAAAACATGCAGTGGTAAAAGGAGAGGTCTGAGAATTGAACTTTGAGGAACTCCACAGGAGGGAGGTACAGAAATTTACTCAAAATTTCTGCAGAACACAGCAAAATAAGCTAGGATTTATCCTTATGAATATGTTACTTAAAAAAACAGTTTAGGATTTGTCTGCCCAATGAATTTATCAGTCATCCTTAGCATTGGATTATAACCCTTTAAAACAATGTACTCAATAAAGTTTGGATTTTTTTTTAAAGTTTTCAGTGTAAGATCATCTAAATACAGTATAAGGTGAATTTATTTTGCTGGCTTTTTGAAAATCAACACATAATGGATAACACTTTAAAAATCCATGATCTCTCTGTTACCATAGTTATACTATGTCTATCCTGCATTTAAAGAGTGCCTGAATGTCCAGAGTTTCAGTTTGCAGAGAACAATCATCAGGAGCGTGAAACTGGTGTCAATCATGATTTCCAACATAAATATTTTTTACCTTTTATTCCTGAGATCCACACATAACTTTACAAATGTTTGCTGCTTAACCTTATTCAAGCAAATCAGCCATGTTTTGATCAACTGACTGTTCTCAGGTGGTTTCTCATACAGCACATCCTCTGGTTTCCTGTTTCTTGCAACATCGCTAATACAGCAGGTGTGAAGATGTCTATTGATGCGTTTCCATATTACACTGTGATCTGCTGGTGTACACAACAGCCAAAATGCTATGCTGTACCTCTTAGTGGTTGCTGTTTACATTTCTCATGAGATAATCAGCCTCAGAAAGAAAGGTAAAAAAAAAAAGAGTGAAAGTGTTGTATCCGTTGTGACAATGTTTCTTTGCAAATAGGTTTAAAGTGTTTAATCAAACTTTTTTTTTTTTCGTATTTGTGGGGTGATTTGTTGTTTTTCTGGTCGCTGTTTGCTTAGAGTGTAAAACATGCTTATCCTTCGTCCACTGTGAATGTACACAAATACATCATTCCTCTTTGATACAAATCCAGTGCTGAAAAGAAACCCGCAACCAGCATCATGTCACTCCAAGTGCCCACAAATGTCAATAAAAAAACAACATTGGTAAAATTGCATCCTCTTCTCAAATAATCTTTAGTCGAGGACTGATATTATATAGTTTCCATAACTTTACAACTGTTTTTAATTGAGTTAACATAATAATTGAATGTTTGATATTAAAGGCAGCAGAGTAATTCCTGTTAGAATGTGGATTATCACTTTCTGTGGCCACATAAAAACAAACAAACCTCAATTTCTGTTAGAAATGGTCAGTGCAGGTATCCAATGTTAAAGTGGCACAATTTTAAGAAGTCATAATTTAAATGTGTTGTTCGTTACACAATGCATGAGTGGTAAAATGATTATTAATTAAATTAGTACATTACTACAGTGCTAAATCTGCATTGAAGAAGAGGAAAATTAACCAGTCATATCCTTCTAGGCAGGTTAGCTTTGCAGTCTTAACCATTATGACATGTCCCAATGGCTGCTTGCTGCCATGTTTTGCATCAGTAGCACACATGGATTTGAATTGTGCCTCTGGGTTGCCACCCTCATGCTCCTAAATTTCTCAACATATCCTGAGAAATCCAAAGCAGCCTGGCTTAGCCGTAGACCACATCCTGTCTGCAGTGGTAGCAGATATGCTACTAGCAGTGCTTCAGTGTCCTCCAGCTGAATTAGCTGAATATCCCATTAAAACCGAAGGGTGAAGATTTAAACCCTAATTCTATAGATGTTAATTATTTAACATTTTAAAGCCGAATTACTGTCACTAAACTCAGCCGTGTGTTTGTTTATGAATACGCATTCAAATAAAAACTGCAAAAGTTATAATGATGTATTGCAGTGGCAGCAGTAATATACGTTAAATATGTAAGGTTCTTGTTCAGATTGAAGATAATGATTGAAAAATGTAAGAGCCAATACCTGATAAATGCTTATTAAAACCTTTAAAATGGATCTACAATTTCAGTTTTACCAGCCTAAAGGCTGTTCTGTTCATTAATTTGTGGAAATCTTAAGACTCACCGAGATGCAATTTAAGATGGAAATTTGGGCATTTGAATCAAACTCTTTGATTAATCCAGACTTTGTGATGGTAGAGGTCTATGATAAGTTTTGCTTCTGCTGTACTGTTTGAATATTGTTCTTGCTGTTTTCAAATAAATAAAATATTTTTTCTTCACTAAATCTTTACTACAGCTTTTTATTGGGATGTGTAAATTCTTAAATGAGACAACACTTTAGAAGGCCAGGAACTAATTTATTGTGATTTACACAACAAGTTAGTGCAGAGTTCCTTTTTTTTATTTTCTTTTTTTTCCTTCAATAAATGTTTAAAGTTACTTGTGTGAAAAACAGAAATCATCAGTTTTGAGACTTAAAACTCCATGAAAGTAATATTTTTTTCAGACCTAAACTATCTGCAGTGTGTTTAAAACACAACAGCATCCCGTGTGCTGAGCTTTTTCAGATAAAGTGAGACAAACGGATGCAGCTATATGCATACACAGATATCAAGCCTATTGGACCCCCCCCCCCCCCCCCCCCTTTCGGAATAAATAGAGAGGGAGAAAGGAGGGAGGAGCGGCAGCACACAGCAGCTAATCCTGCAAGCTCACTCTTCTGTTTATCTGTCAGAAGAAGGGAGGGAGAATTCATGGAAGGAGGGGGAACCAGTGGGGCCTCCTGATCTGTCTTTTGATATTTTAAAGAGGTCTGTTCTCTCCTCCCTCAACATTGTCCTGAAGAGGCGAGGAGAAGAGATAGAAAAAGCTACAGACGGAGGCAAAGAGAGGAAGACAAAGACTGAAAAAGACGAGAGGGCAGAGGAGGATGGGAAAAAAAGATGCTAGAAGAAGGCGAGAAGGACTGGGAGGAAGGGAAGCGTACGAGGCAGCTGGAAACGTGGGGAAACTGGATTGAAACCGCAGGGAAAAGCTTCAAACATGGAATAAAAAAATAGTTGACTGAGAGGCAGAAATTGACTGGCAGAGAGAATGATCGAACAGAGAAAAAGAGAGACAGAGTGCTCCCAGCTCGACACAAGGGCCCCATTAACTTGACCACTTGCCCTTTGCACACAAAGGCAAGACCGGCCCACTGCCCCTCCCACCCAATTATCCACGATTAGGCTCAGTGCACTGTGTCAAGATGGAGAGCGAAGAGAAAGAGGAGAGGGGAGAAAGGCGAGCACGGGGAGGAGAGAAAAAGGGACAGAGGGAGTAAGAGAGCAAAGAGTGGAATCAGGGAACTGAGTGGTGGATGATGAGGATTATGCAAGTTAAGGTTGCAGGTATTCTAATTGAACAACTTTTATGCAAACGTCCTCTGAGAGGTCCTGGTATAGTTCGGGAATAAATACAAAGTATCTTCAGATAAAACTGAGCAGTTCTGTATGGAAGAGCAAAGATTATCCTGCAGAGCTGATTGCTGATGGAAAAAAACTCTTATATACTGCCTTATTTTGATACTCTAATTTACGATTAGAGCTGTGAGACTAATCTAAAAGTACAAAGTGTGAAGGTAGACTGAAAATGGCATAAGAAGCAATGTCCCTTGATCCTGTTTTGCTTCTGCTTCTCATTCATTTGATGTGGTAATTGAAAAGCTGTTTTCCTTGGTGCCCAAAGTCTAATAGTTTCAGCTCGAAATTCTACTAAGAGGTGAAATCAGGGTCTGTTTCCGACTTCATTTCCACCTCTTCTTCCACCGAATTACAGTCAGGACTCCAAAATGCTCCCATCATTGAAATGACTGACGAAAAGAAGTTTTATTTACTTTTGGTATATGGAAGAAAATGCTGCTTTGTTTATACACACTTTGGGCAATTTGTAACATATTTTATCTTTCATGATCTAGTTTTAAATCAGCTTCACCATGTGGGTGATGGTCTTTTCAGTTTTCCCTGGGTCTATATAAAGTATATGGTCATTGTGAGTTGGTGAAAATATTCAGCCCACAGTTCTTCTGCTGACTCTTTGTGTCCAGAGTAAACCATATGGATCCTGGCTTATTTCATAAAAATAAAAGGTCTTTCATCCACTCCATGCCTGGGATGCAGTGTATATGTTGTGGTTGCTCAATTTATGAATAGTGGCACATCACAGCTTGCCATTTCTACCTCCCAAGTGGGTCTACTTTCCAGTAAAGATACAAAAAGAACAAAGATATAATGGCTGCCTCTCCAGCTCAATATACTGACTATGTGTATCACTGTCACACAAAACGGACACTTGTTTATGGTATAAAAGTAAAACATCTTTTTCTGATGTCTATGTTTGGGATAGGTTGTGTATACTCTGGGTGAATTATTGCATATCATAGCTTTGAGCCACTGTTATTTCTACCTCCCAAGATGCTGTTTTTTTTTTGTTGTTGTTGAAGACCCTGTAAGTAAAAAACACCAAATCACAGGGAGAGATTCAGAAACATATGGGGGAGTTCAATGTTTCCATGTTTAAGGAAGGGGGTTGAAACAAGACTCCTGGTGATATACATTTAAGTCATTTAAGGCATCTTAAAGTCATACACGTTGAATTATGTCTGTCTTATTTTAAACCTAGCTGCTCTAATGAACATCCATAGGAAATTTCTTTGTCACAAAAATAGAATAATTCTCACACCGAGAGTGTTGTTTGATAATAAACTTCGGCACAAACTAAATAGTAAGAAATTATCGGGAAGATGGAATCCTGCGCTTACCAAAACATCTTAAAGATATCCACAACTTTCAGGATTTCAAGACAGAGGTGAAACTTCTTGGTATGAAAGTAACTTAGGAAAAGAACATCAACAATAAGGTTTTAAACATGGTGTTGGTAATATGAACCTGGACATGTAGCTCTTATATATAGAACCATAAATTATCTTCTCAACCAAAAAAAATTAAGGGTTGTTTCCAGGGCATAAGTTTGTGACTATAATCCAAATAACACCTAGCCAGCGGAGCATTGATCTTAAGGCCACTAGGAAGTCCACCTCTAAATACTGAAACACCCTAAGGTTATGGCTAGACCTGACCTTATCCAAGCTCTTATAGATTGAAAAAAGTGTGTCTGAATTAAAAAGATGGTCAAAGTTAATAAGTGATGTATTAGTCCCCCCTTTTATTGTTTTATCTTTAGTTTTCTATTATATGAGAAACCAGGATCTAAAACAAACAAACAAAAAAAGTGAGAAAAATACAATAAATCTGTGAGGGAACAAATGCTTTTAGATTAAAACAAACCTTTTTCCTTCAGGTTTTTAGACAGAAAAAACTTTTAGGGCTACTCAAAATAGATGACTAATATGTAGAACTGGAGAAAAATCCTATTTTTTAGCCGTTTACACGACAGTTTCTGCTGTTGAGTAAAACGATGTGATCGGGACAAAACAACACCTTACTCCAATGACCTTTGAATTAGAAAAATATTAATGTTTCCACAAGAAATACTTAGTCAATATTCTTTTTTTTTTGGATGAGTCACAATAAGCTAGATTGATTGCATCTGATTAGAACCGTGTTTTTAACAACTTTATGCCATTTCAGAGCTGTGTTGGCTGAGTAATCATGTTTTCACTGACGATACTGGTTTGAAAACCTCGTTTGTTTACTGCAGGAGTCTGATCCTAGTTTCATGAACTTTCCTGCACTGCAGCTTCACAATGATAGAAGCAGCTGTTGCTCTCAGTGGAGCATAGAAATAGGATGCATAGAAATCTGAACTGATTTGATTTTAAACTTTGCTCATCTTTTAAAAAGTAGAGAAGGCAGAAGGCGATAGAAGCTGTGAACAAATCTCTTTTTCCCATTCCACATCCAAACAAACACAATAACAAAGCCTACCTAGTAATACCTGCCTACACAGAGGCACACACGTGTAGGCCGATGCATAAAACAAAACAGATATGAAAGAGGAGGCTTTATCATCCACACACAGTTAAAAAATGCAGAGCTCCCTGTTACACAGGCTGTGGGCTTAGCTGCAGTTCAGCCGTACTCAGTGGTGGCTGGTGGAGTTTTCTCAAGGGAGGGCTATAAATTCAAAATAGATGTATACCAAAAAATAATCAAAACAAAATTTCATGTACAGGTTTACTCTTTGAACATAAATTTTGCCCTTTTCAGGCTTTGTAAAGGCAAATCTTTGTTTTGCATGTTCCAATATATTGTCACAAACCTAAAAAAAAAACAATGTACCAGTTTAATTATGGAGAAGCTAATACTCAGCTATATATTTTTCTAATATATAAAAACTATGTATTTTCTTAGAATTGTATTATTTAAATGTATAGAGGACTATCTTTTATTTCCTGGTGGATCATCTAAATAAGTGCTCCTCCTAATTGTCAGTCATTCTGGTGATATGTTTACGTTACCCCAGTTTACTATCTTTTTCTCTGCATGTGCACTTTCAGGCGCATGTATGTGGTAAGCCCTGGTTACAGCCAGTCATTGAAGCTCACCTTTCTCAGCACAGTTCATCGAAAATGGCTGAGGGTCATAAGAGAAAACGTGTCTACGAAGTGTATGAAAAGAAAAGAAAGGCCTCAGAAGAGGCAGATATATCCCGGAAGGCTTTGCGCGGAGAGCTCTGCTTGCAAAGCATTATGGGATTTGTTGTCACAGCGGCCCGCTGTCGCCATAGGCTGTCGCTACCCGACAATAGCAATGATGCCACATGCACTGTGCAGTGGACCAATAGGGAAGTGATCATCTGCCTGAATGGTAAGTTGACTGAGTGCACTATATAGTCCCCGCTCTACATAGTGATGGAAGGATTTAGGGGTTAGGGCGGATGTTCGGGCACAGTAAGCTTGTATTAGCTATGAGAACAGCAACTTTTAAACAGAAATGGGCTCATACATGATCTCCTATGCGTTTAATAGGCATTCCACTTGGGAGCGGGTACATGGTTGTGCATGTGCATTTTTTGTATTTTTTTTGTCTTTAAAAAAAAACGCAAAAATCTAGAATAACTACGCAAATTAACAAACACCTAGAAAAAGTATATTATATTATTTTCCATGGTATCCCAGATTGTTCATTCTTCTTTGCCTAAAAAGGAGGCAGGGAAGCAGAATAAAGCATTAGCCTCTCTACATACAGTTAGCCAAGCCTTGTAGCTAGACCAGGTCCTGAAAAAAGACAGAGTCAATCTGTCTTTTGGACTGCTGATTAATTTTGATGTTTGGCTGATCAGGTCCAAACTGTTTCAACTCCAGCCTTTATAAAGTGGGTTTGCTTCCCTCCAGCAACTGTGCCTGTCAATCACCTGCACAACAACTATGACGACAGTTCCTGCCACCTCAGGGTGCACCAGAGCTGCACCTCCGCTCCGCTGCTCTCCTATACCTTTGTATTGCAATTGAGCTACAGTATTGCTACTTCTAACAAGAGTCAATGGGTGGAAATACCAGTCACCAGTCCGACGAAAAATAAAATGATGTTTTACTCTTCATTAAAAGTTAAATATTTATCTTGCACATCTAAAAAAATATATCAAAATATTTCAAAATATCTTAATTTTATTATTTCATTTTAATTAGTTATTTTTATGTCTTAAGGTCATTGGGCTGACAAAAATGCATGTAAAATCCTTGGATGTTGTTCTTGCCCCTCCCTCTTTGCCAAGTATGCATCAGATCAGACTTGTGCATTCTCCAGACTGACAGCTGTCCCAGCATGCACTGCAGCAGCAGCAGCTTCCAGTGGAACGCTCACAGAGCTCAGAGTATTAAGTTAAAAGTTCACTTTTCTGTTGTTTTTGTTGTTCTACAAAAGTATGTATCAATTAAGGCGTGGACATTATACTTTTAAGCTGCGTTATATGGCCCATTTACTTATTTAGTGCGTAATTTAATAAAAAGTTCTGATGTTAAGAGGACCGTGGAACCAGTGGAGCTCTAACAGTAGCCCATCTGCAGCAGCCCTCTATCGGCATAGCCCTGAGTGAAGTACCACTGGCCCTGATGCAGTTTATTTATTTATTTTTTTTTGCAAAATGTTCATTTGATTTGTGTTTCTCTGTCTGTTAATAATTATTCCCACTAAACGAAAAAAGGGAAAATGTATTATTTAACAGCAGGTTAAATTCAGGTCCAGCCGAGTAGAGTGTGTGGTGATGTCATGAGTGCGTTTCTGTTCTAATTGACATTTCTTGGTCGTGACTTTCTTCTCCACAACTCCTTACATCCGGCACTGATGGTGTTTTTTTTTTTTTTTTTTGCAAAACGTTAATTTGATTTTTGTTTATCTGACTGTGTTAATAAAGTAATGATTTAAATGTGAATCGCTTTATTGTCCCACTATGGGGAAATTCACTATCTGCATTTAACCCAATCCTTTAATTTAACCCAACCTAAGGAGATCAGTCTGGGGTTAAGGGTCTTGCTCTGGGACCCCTAGTGGCAGTCTTTGGGATTGTGTGGGATTTGATCTCAGAACCTCTGGAACCCAGGCACAATGCTCTAACCACTAGGCCACCACTCCGCTATTATTATATGGAGAATATTAATAACACCAGGTTAAATTCAGGTCCAGACGAGTAGAGTGTGTAGCGTGTTATTCTGCATGATTTCTTCTCCCTGAGTTCATACTTTCTTATGTTCTTGAATGAGAACACAAGTCCATACATGTGTTCTTAAGAATTGAGAAACAGCCTTAATCTTACTGATCATCCCATTTTGCCTTTATTAAGGGTCTGATCCATATGAGTGGATGATTGTCTTCACCTTCTGGTCTGGACAGCTTCTGTTATGCAGTACTAGTTTGCAACTTTTCCTAACTTCCAGTTCTTGTTTTTTTATTCAACTTGCAGCATTTCCCTTTGCATGAGTTTTGTATCTGTTTGTCTCATTTAAGTGTTTGTTGTTTTTTCCAATGGGGTTTGTGTTTGAGCTAAAACAAAACATCCTTCTGAAAACAATAAACCATTTTTCCAATAATCAAAAACCTTGTAGGCTTTTGATCTATTTTTAGTATGAAATTGCTCTGATTTGAGACTAAATAATAAGAAACAATAAAAGTTGATAATCTTCTTTTCTTCTTTTTGAAATGTTCAAATGTCATTGTAAGCTTTAATAATAGATGTCACAATATTCAATTTGAACTGCTCATTTAATGGTTATACAGCTCAGGCAAACCATGGTTAGACATTTGTTTTACTAAGGATAACATGCTGTGGGTTGAATTTCACAGATGTAAAGTTTTCCCACATAAAGGCCTGAACACACCAGGCATGTTTAAGTGTCAGATCCATTAAAAAATCAGAGTGTATGAGGTTGGGCCCATTGAAAATTCATAGGACTAATCAGTGCGCAAATAGACCCCTGTCTAGTTTTGTTGGACCTTCACAGCATTTTGGAAGTTATGTCATGAGTCAGACAGAAAAAGAGATACAGAGGGAAAGAACAACACAGGGTTTGTATTTAGGGCAAACACAAAGTAGAACTTCTACATCACAAAATAAATAGCCAGGTTTTCCCTGTTTGTAAACACATGACAAACTGGTCATATTTGGACATAAAGAATTAATAAAACATTTTCATAAACAGTGTACCTTAAAGTTAATAGGAGCCCAGGATTTGCAGAAAACAGATAAGGTAAAATAGCAACCCTCCTTGAGCTAAAAAAACCCACCTATGTGGTAAAATAAGGATGCTTATTGGGGTCAATACAGGATATGCTTGGGTTATCCTATATTTATGAAATTGTATAAAAAGATGTTAGGCAAACTTCACGAAAAGCATTTTGACCTTTTTTCTACACTCAGTTATAAACTCTTCAAGTGTCTTTATTGTAGCTGTGTTTTCTTCTTTAAACAGTTTCCCATTAAATTAAATATTTTACCCCTACTATTTTAAAAGTACAGGTATGTTATGAAATGGGGAATGGGGAACTGAACCAGTTAAAAACGGGACACCAGGACAGAGGTGAAAAATGTGGCACAGTCTGACAGATTGGAACATCCATCACACCAGGAGGAGGCTCTTTATTCGCACAGCAACTGAAGTGATGGGAAAAAAAAGGATATCCGAGCTTACAGAGTTTAATGCAAATAGTGTGACCCAGCCTTAAGGAAGGGAGGACTCTTTATAATTGGCTAACTTTAAAATGCCTTTAACTCATCGCCTTTATAATTTCGCAGCGCAACCATGTTGAGCTAAAGTCTAAACTTGATTGGTTGAAAAAGCCTGGTTGACATATTCTGGGCAAAAGTGCAATTTTTGACGAAGCTTATACCCATTAAGGATCCCTGACCTGACTGAGTCAGAAGCAGGATTAAAATCCCAATATGTTTCCCTTGTAAACTACGCTGTAGTTGGTTTATTTTTGAGTAGTGTTGATGAAAAACGCAATTTTTCTTTTTCTACACTTCAAAAACGATCTAGAAATGAGTAAAAGTTTCTTAAATTAAGTGTATTTACCCTTAATTTCATTTGGTAAATAAGATGATCTGCCAATGGAATTAGTATAATAACTCTTAAAATAAGATAATTAGAAAATATGCACTTGAAATAAAAGACTGCAATTATTTTTCTTATTTTAAATTTAAATTGTCTTGTTCCATTGGCAAAGTTTCTCACTTACCTCCTCAATTCAAGACAAAATGCACTTATTTTAAGAAAAAATGACATATTAAGATTTCGATTTTTTTGCAGTGTACCGGTAGTTTTTGCTTCCAGTTCCTAGAGTTTACTTTTGCTTACTTTATTTCTAAGTCTGTGTCTTCAGCGCTTAAATTGTGCTGTGCTTTATTACTGTTTTATTAAAAAATCTGGTTCCTAAGTCCCAAAGAAAGAACCTCTAAAGGTGCTAGAAAAGAGGCCCCCACTGCACCAATCCACCAATAACTTCCATGAAACAAACCAGGAAGGCACTGATGATTATGCTGTAACTTTGTAGTTTTGAAATAGTAGGGAAGTTCAGGAAAGGAGAAATTTTGCTGTACCTCTGTAACTAACAATTAAAAAAGAAAAATTGGAGAGCAGAAATTTTTGATGTTTTTAATCCAACAATAAAAAATGTCCCCTCTCCAATTAAAAGCAGTCATGTTCAGTTCATGTATTGATTTTTGTCGTGATTATTTTTTTCTTTTATACTTTTAAAGCATTTTAATATTTTAATTTTTTTTTTAAGCAAGACTTCCAACCACCTGTGTGTTTTTGGTAGCGGCGTTTCCGTGCCCTTCCCTCCTCCAACAGAACCACTCTGACCATCGTTCAGAATCTCTGAAAACCTTTCAAGCCTTTTCCCTCTTCTCTCTAACCTCAAGGCAATTTGGGGATGGCTTTTTAAATGATCCGCTCATTATCGGTAGTAGAGTCTCTCTTTTTTTTTCAAACTTGTCTGCTGGCTCTCCTGCTTCCTGTCCTCACTCTCTCCTCTTTACTCCATTTTTAAGGGGGCTTTTTCTGCCCCCCTCCCCACCTCCCTCTCCTCCTTTCAGAATGGCTTTTTGATCCGTTTGTTTGTGCTCATCAAGTGGAATGTAGCAAAGTCCCTGAGAGCATTTTTTTCTCTCGTTTTTTTTATTTTTTTACTTTTTTATTTAGAAAGCTATTGAGTATAAGTTGATGTGGATGAGTGGGAGCTACCGCCGCCTCCCACCCGTGCACACAAACACACTAGTGCACACTCACCTGACTCTGGCCTTGATGACTATAATGTGTTTCATTACAGGAGAAGGAACAGAGACAAGCATGGAGGTTGAATTCAGCCAGAGTCACATCCCATCTGTAGACACAATAGTAAAAGATTCACATTTTATGTGTTTATTTTAGTAAACCATGAAACAAAATATTGAATGTAAAACCACAAGCTGAATTGTGTGTAATGTGTCCTCTGGCAGGCTTGGCTGGCTCTGTTGGCAGCTTTAAGTTATCCTCCTCTATCTATTCAGCCTCTCCACCTGTAATACCCATTAAACCTCTCCATCTGGATATGCAGGAGGCTAAGTTCAGTCACCAACTTATTAGCTGAGTAACTGGAGAGAGTCGAGGTCAGTCTGGAGGCTGGCAGAAAGCACACACACACACATAAAATTTCACAGCAATGCTTACACATGAGCTTATAGCGATGCGTAGCTAATTGAAGGGGTCTGCTCTGTTGACGAAAGCACTCAACTTATCGCTGATTAGGTCAAGCTGGGTGGAACCACAAGGCGAACAGAGCCGAAGGAAAACAGGCTTTGGGATGCATAAGACGACAGAAGTGGTTTGTGTTGGTGGAGAGTCCTTCCGATAAACGCTGGCAGTCTCTTGCGGCAGTGTTTACCCTGGCTATAATTGGACCACATTAACCGCTGTAGGAGCTGTGCTGAATTAACACCTGCTTCTCTATGCAAGCATATCTTTTCTGTTCTGTTGTCTGCATATGACTTTGTTAGTTAGGTAATCAGTGAGGCTGTTAACCTGTCTGAAACAAAGACTCTTCACAGGCCCCCCAAAATCCTCAGGATTTAGTCACCATTTAAGAATCTAGCTGTATTTTATTTTATTTATTTCTGTTTTTTTTTTGTTTGTTTGTTTTTTATCTCACTGGACTTCTTTGGTGCACTATTGTCCTTGGATGGATTAAAACAAAATATTTATAAAGGATTAAAAAAAACTTGCAAGAAAAACTCAATAGCCAGACGAGGATAAAAACAAAAAAGCAAACCTCTATAGATAAATCAGACCCTGATATAGTTAGGAGATTTAATCCTTTAAGATGCAAATGAGGAGGCCAAATCAAATCAATGTTTTTCTTAGGGTAAAAAAGTGAAAAAAAAATGATCTTAAACCAATGATCCTGACTGATTGCATCTGTTATCAACTACTACTGCTGCAACTACTGGGCAGCTAAGTTGCAGATACCATAAGTTGGATAATCAAGGATGTTCCCCTAGATTAGCACTGTAAATGTGCAAAGTGTGCATGATTTAGCTTTGGAGTGACTTTATTCAGCACTTCATGAACATTTCTGAACAGGCTACTAATGTTATGGATGCATTGTATGATTTAGCAAATATATTTCTCAGAGACTATGCTTCTATGTTACCTGTACAGGGGTGTTATCCATGCTTATGTTAGAAAGTGAAATGAATTAGTAGGTTTATTCTTACCTCTTGTTTTTATGCGGCACTGATACATGTAGGATTCCTGTCTCTTTATAATTGTATTTGGTTTTTTTATTCAGGATCTTTTATATTTTCAGCCTGATTCTGAAAACATAAATGGAAGAAAAAAACCTCAAGCAGATCGATTTTAGATCTTCTTCACATAAAGTAAGTTGAACTGTGCCTTTGCACAAGGTATTCTGACACACAATTCATGTCACACAATAATTTTTTTTAATAAATACTAGAGTAATTTTAAAGATTAAATAAATTTCAATTTACCAAAGAAGACTCAACATTAGAAAAAGGATTAGAGGAGGAAATGGCTTGGCTCTACTGTGAGTTGTGGTAAATAAAGTCGCTGTTTTAGAGAAATAAATATCAGCCACTGGGCCTTTACCTTCATCTATACTGGATCTCCTCAATAATCTGACAGCTTTCCAAATGCGCAGCCTTTCGTATCCTGCTATTTTGTTCTGTTCCACTTCTTGATAAAAGAAAGGGAAAAGTTCAGCTTTTTGCATTTTATCACAAGCTGAAAAATAAAAAAAAACTTTGATTTTTTCCCCAACTCTGAGTCAGTCTGACTTCCTTTAAATCTTGTGAACCCATCTCTCTGTCTGCCTTCTCACCTTTTTGTTTCCATCTTTCCATTATTTTCCTCCCCTCTCACTCTTGCACTCCTAATCACCCCACTTTGGCCTATGTGGTGGTGGTCGCCAGGGAAACAGCTCTAGCTTGGTGACCCATGTTCCGGTGGGGCCAGCGGGCCATTAGGGGCCAGTCAACGAGCCTCTCTTCCTTCCACAAGTGGTGCTGGCTGGATGGAGTGGGCCCTCGTCTCTGCTTTTGGAGGTCAATGAGGCCGCAGCCCGGCACTCTGCCACTGACTCTTAGCCCCCCAGAAAAGCAGCGCAAAAATTTGGCTTTTAAATAAAGTTGAATTCCACCGCTCACAGACACGACTATGGTCATAAGCGCCCAGTTTAGGTTCATCATCCTGGATGAAACTGTAAACAATTGCTGAACAAAGATAGTCAAATGCATTTTCTCCACAAAGTGCTATTTACTTTATGTATTTAATATCTAGCGATTTACCTATTTAAACCTTAATTTATGTTATTGGTTTTTAATGTAACAGACAACACATTATATCACAATTCTGGAGTGGAAGAAGAAGATAATTGGCTTTGCATAGTGCATTGTTCTTTTAAAATAAAAAAAGTGTGGTTTTCATTTAAATTTAGCCCCCTTTACTTATTATTATTATTAAACAATATCCAGAAAAATACCTTAAGGACCGCTGTTCAGTTGGACCATCCTAAAATGGGAGCAGCATGGCATGACTCCCAGATCACCAATACCTGGTTGTCCATCTAACCAGACTTGTTGTGCAAGTAGAGCATTTTTCATGGTAACTCTGGAGGAGCTGCAGAGATCAACTCAGTGGTGGAATCTCTCTACAGGACCAGGATTACTCTGTTACTCTATCAATCTGTCCTTTATGGCAGATTGGCAAAAACAAAGCTGTTATTGTAAAAAAAAAAAAAAACTCATAGGAATTCTGTTTACAGTTTGCCACGAACCGTGAAGGGAGCACATCAATCATGCGGAGCGGGTTTCTTTGATCAGATGCAACCAAAACTCAACCATCTGGCCTTTAGCAAGCAATAATTCAATGCTTTGTATTGGGCTATCTCATAATATGTCAACAAAACACGTAGAGGTATGTGGCTAACATGGCAAAATGATGGATGCAAACTTCTGGTATCCAATCTTGAATTACGTCTATAATTTATCATATGTGTGAAAACACTGTGTTTCTTGGAATAATGTCTTTACTTGCAATGCTTGTGTTTCTTTATGTAATGCAGTCAAACAAACATAAATAAACCAAAATTATTTAAACTAAACAGCTGGATTTGAAATAGCGGTTTTGGATCAGCCATTCCTTTCTTTGCAGCCTTCTGTGTCAGCCTACAGGGTGGCATGCACCTGTTCCA
>NW_015150620.1:0-28154 GCF_000732505.1 Cyprinodon variegatus
TTTATAATGTGACATTAAATCAACGGCTATAATGTCCCAATGATAAACTAACTAATGTTGGCTAACTTTCATAGCATTTAGTATCCAGGTTGGCTACGTTATGTTAGCTTCTTAGCACTTAGCGACCGTAGCCACTTGTTGATAGCATTGTACTGTAGAGCAAGGGGATCTGCATTAGCCAAGTCGCTTTAAAACTGTATACAGTAATACCTTTACAAGAAGTTTAGTAGTGTTTTTTTTTTTTTTTTTATTATAAAAGATAATAGATGTGACAATATAATGCAGTAAAAGAACGTAGAATAAAATCTCTGTGTATGACTCCAAAGTGAGAAGCTTTTAAAAAATTGCTAGGGTAAATTAAAGTTCCAAGGGGGGTAGGCCCAGATGAAAAGGAGAAGATGGTATTTAATAAAAGTGGCATCATTTATAGTATTTCAATGTTTAGATGTGAAATACAGTCACTCCAAACAACAAATACTGTTTTCTCCTTGTTTACACCTTGAAGCTTTCTCTCTCCGGTTGTTTTCCTGAGAAGAGATCACTCGGGACAAAATCTTTAAACAATACTTCATAATGAATATGTATTAAATAACCATAACATTCAACAAAAGATTTAGACAGAGATTGTAATCCTACTAATTCCAAAGAAGTTGCTTTGGATTACAGAAGGCAGCGCTTACCAAAAGGGCTCAATCTTCATTGAAGTGTCCCCGAAATACAGAAAAAGAAGCATTTCATACAACTCCAGTCTGCCACATCTCATATCATTATATCATACATGTTTGTAAATGGGGAGACATTCCTCACTCCAGCCATATCAAACTATAATAGTTTTTATCTCGGATAAAAACACAGAGAACTCTATTCCCAAATCTCTGTTATCTACATAATGAACATGATAACTGTATATCCTGACAGAAGAACTGTCCTAATTAGATAAACTGCTTGGAAAAACATTAGTTCTGACAAGCAACAGGCAGGTATTACAAGGGTTTAACAGACACACACATCATAATTCTCATTCTCATCATAATTCTAACAATGCCAAACCTTGGCATTAGGACAAAAAAATCTATACCATCAACAATGTTATTTTAGAAATCCTCCGAAACAATATGTGCTTGACAAGATAATGTCAAGCACATAAAACTTGACAAGATAATGAAGAAATGCCAAATCAGCAAAAAAAAAAAACTGAAAATCACTAATTTATGCTATTTAATAGATCTCATTGAGACCATCCATCCATTTTCTTTCGCCCCCTACCCACAGGCGACAACAGGCCAGCTCAGAGAATAGTCCCTCCAGTGTGTCCTGGTCCTTCCACGAGGCCTCCTCTCAATGGGACATGCCTGGAACACCTCCCGAAGGAGGCGACCAGGAGGCATCCAAAACAGATGCCCAAGCCATGTCAGCTGGCTCCTTTCGATGTGGAGGAGCAGAAACTCTACTCCAAGCTCCTCCCGGGTAACTGAGCTCCTCACCCGATCTCGAAGGCTGCACCCAGCCACCCAGCTAAAGAAATTTATTTCGGCCACTTGTATTTGTGTTCTTGTCCTTTCGGTCATTACCCAAATCTCATGGCCATAGGTAAGGGTGGGAACGTAGATCGATCGGTAAATCAAGAGCTTTGTCCCCCCCGACTCTGTTCCCTCTTCACCACGACAGTCCGATACAGTGACCGCATCACTGCTGATGCTGCACCATTCCATCTATTGATCTCACGCTCCATCCGTCCCTCACTCGTGAACAAGACCCCAAGATACTTGAACTCCTTCACTTGAGACAAGTGAGACCAGACAAGTGAAAATAAACAAAGAGTCTTGGTCTATAAACAAAATTTTAATATTATCTGTAAATAATAAAAAAAATCCAATAGAAACATTTGATTCTACAGAAAATCAGTCCTACCTGATACAGTGGGCTTGGTCCATTAAGTTGATCTGGAGGATCCCAATCTATCTGAATGGTGGTTTCATTTAAGGGACGTAAACGAGGTGGACTCAGTCCTGTAGGCACTGTAAAGAGAAGCGAGCGCAGTTGGTTTTGTTCAGATATTTGAGTTTCATGTTATCTTAGTTTTAGACAAAAATAAAAATTGTCACATTTAGGACAAGTAAAATATTTCTGACTTATGTTTTCACTCTTTAGTATAAGTTGATTTGATCACACTGACCCAGTTCATCGCTGACAAAAGCCCTGTTTTCATGCATGAAGTATCCATTTAATTCCCCCCCTCCACTTTAAATGTTAATTTAAATGTCCCTTTTAAACATAGTATGTGGTACTCAAGCTATAATTTTATACTGTATCATAAATAAATCAACTGCAGACTGACTGATATAGGGGAGAGGTAGAATAATGGAGAGAGAAACATGTCCTGTCATGGACTGGTAGAGGGATGGGATAGATGTGTGTACATTAAGTGTCATTTCATCACTATGTTTCCGTGTTCGTTTCAGTAATTGTTTAAATGGCCTGTGGTGGAAGTAAATTAGCTTTGTGTGACACATGTGGACCATCTTGGGTGTGGGTGGTAATAGAGCACTTAAAAGAGAAGTGGATAGCTCTTTTTAGACAGCTCATCTAGGCACATCCAACTATAAATTACTGCAAGCTGAAAGTGAACCAGTCTATTGATATGGAGCTATGGCAATAAGACAATATGGATGTGAAAACAAGCTACTTGCTCAGAATTAATCTTTTTTTTTCACCTTTTTAAAGCTTAAAAGTCCTTGTAACGTCATAAAACTTAAGTTTTTGATCAAATGGAATCGAGAATTACAATTCTCTGAATTAAAATAATTTATCTTAGAATTATACAATCAACATGCTGCATTAATTAGCGGGAACCGATATCTTATTAGTTTGAAATTTGATTAAATAAATTGACCATGTTGATTATCAAGCAAATTCAAGAGTCATCCCAAGAGAACTTTTTTTAAAACACATAAGTCAATAATCCTACAAGTCATGCTTTTCTAAAACACTGTAGTGGTTATCCAAGTGGGAGGTGGGGGGTTCCTCAGTAATCTGGAGGGAAAATAATAAAGGTAGATAAAAAGTATGCAGAAAAGATGGGATCTATTCACTTTTTGACTATCATAATCTGTCATATATGCTCATTATTTTTATTAAATATGCATTTTAATAATGTATAATTTAGATTAAAACAAGTGATTTAATATTGAACCCTAAGACTCTTTCATTGCCCCACTCCCCCTTTTCAACAACCTCTTTTTTATTCTGGCTTTTTCAAGTAGAAAGGTTATTAAAACATAGAACATGTCTATTGTGGAGGGTTGAAGGGAAAAAATCAATTTAACCATTTAATTAAACAAAATACAATTAAATAAATACATGTGCAAATAAAAAAATTAATATACCTTTAAAATGACAACACTAAACAATCAAACACATTTTTTAAAAAGATATTCTTTAAAATAGCATTTTTTTTTTCACTTTGAATTTATATATTTCATAGTGTTCAAGCAGTGCACTCATACATTTTTCTTAACTATGAACTTCATCCATTAGGCTCAGTGGGCTGGATTAAGGCAGCTTCCATATAGACCCAATTGTCTTTCCGTTTCTCACTGAGCAAGACTAGACAATTTCTTCTTCCTCCATATTTGTCCAGCGAAATGCAGAAATAACTTTAATACTGCATTAAAGTTGTTATGCAGTTTTATCTCTTTGATTATGAATATAGTTAATAATAAAAATGTGAAATAATAATCAATAATGCATTGTTCTAATCAAATGAATCAACTGTAAACAATTATTTCAATTAATCACCATTGTTAATGAATCAAACACTAGAAAAAGCATATGACTTGGAAGTAGACTGATAGGTGCTATAGCTAACAAGCTAGTGATGAGGGGCGGAAGGGGAAGGACCAGAACAAAGTGCCAGTCAGCTAGTCTGACTTACAGTAACCTTAGCAGGCAGGAAAAGAGAAGTGACAACTAAACCGAATCAACAGAACTATTCAGTTACAAGATAGCATCAATGGTGGGAAACAAGGAGGAGTGGCAACTGGCCCTGACCAGTTCAATTAACAGCCAATCTTAATAGCGGAAAAGGAGGAAGGGACTGGGTTCGAATAATACCACGAAACAACAAAGGAATGGAAAGCTTTAATCAGCCAGGAGCGTGTGATGGACATTGTGATCAGTCTCAATCACAATACAATCTGCAGTCAAATCACTCAGCAATCACCCACACAACAAAATAAAACACTTGCAATATATCACGTAATACAACATCCAACAAAGTTAAGCAGGGTGCATTTAGACCTAATGTTGCATCAAACATAAAAGTCGTGGGAAAAATGCTGTTCCAAACGTTTCAGTTCCCAATTCTCCTGAGTGGTGCAAGACTTTACACGAGTGAATAAAGTGAATTTGATTGGTAGTTTATCAAGAGGGCGGGATTGTTGTGGCAGAAGGTTTGCAAGCAAGTTTGATTGTGGCCAGTTTTTGGAAGCATCATTGCTAACCGGTTACCAACTAATTGCTAGTAGGTTCCCAATGGGAAATTACATTGGGAGTGGCACTAAATTGGTGACTTAACGTCACTATCAAGAAACGCTATGGACAGCGGAAACATGCAAGAGGAGGAAAGTTTTGTGTCGGAGGTCGTGGATGAGTCTCTCCATCTCCTTTCAATGGAGCGCTCACAGAGCTCAGATAATTAAGTTAAAAGTTCTCTTTTCTGTTGCTGCTGTTCAATAAAAGTATGTTTTAAGATCATTTGAGGCAAGAACATTATACTTTTAGGGGTCACTATATGGCCCATTTACCTATTTAATGTGGAATTTTAAACAAATGTTCTGAAGTTAAGAGGACCACGCCAACCAGCAAAGCTCTGAGGGTAACGGCAGCCCGGTCGAAAAAAGAAACTAAAAGTTGCTCTTAAAAAAATAATTGTTGAAGTGCTGAGTCTATTGTCAATGGTTGACAGATTTTCTAATCGCCCAAGCTTAGAAGATACTCAAAAAAATATTTTCATAAAGATAAATTTTCTAAATAAAGTTCCTTTCATTTAAATTCTTCCCACCGGTTGGGAGTTCCATTTTACCAGTCCTCGAAGAGAAAAATGTCCTGGGTCTAGAGAAGGTGGAGTTCTCTCCACAATTCTCTAAACTGTCCCTCTTAGGAAGAATCAAAAAATAATGTACAGTCCAAAAAAAAGGGGAAACAACAGGGTAGAATAACACAGCAATACCCATTTGGGTCTGTTAAGATAATTATCATCGATAATGTGTGAGTTTTTTACACCTCAATGTCACCCAGACTTCAACTGCAAAAATGGGTGGTGAGATTGGTCAGTGATGACTGCTTGGGCAAGGACTGTCTGTACCACTTATTAATTGACTCACCTCAAAAGATTCTCATCAATTTTTTAATAATTTAATTTAAATCCGGATCTCCTCTAATAATATGAAACAGAGGATAGGAAAACACCAGAGATGGAGGCAGGTAATCCCTGTACTATGTCAGCCTTGTCAGTGGGAGGCAGGCTCCAGTAAGGGAGGCAGCAACACTTTGTTAGCAGGGTGCTCAGGGGCGACAGTGGCGTTGGATGTAGGAGTTTGCCCTGAAATCGAAGGGTTGTCATTGTGTCCTTGGGCAAGACACTTCACCTGCATTGTCTACTGAAAGTGGTCAGAGGGCCCGGTGGCGCCAGTGTACGGCAGCCCCGCTTCTGTCAGTGAGCCCCAGGGCAGCTGTGGCTACAATGTAGCTTGCTACTATCAGTGTGTGAGTGTGAATGGGTGAATGAATGTAGTGTAAAGCGCTTTGGTCAAGTCTTCTGACTCGAATAAAGGTGCTGTATAAGTACATGCCATTTACCATTTACTCTAAGTTGGGAGGCCACATGTGCTTTGTGGCTTAAACTTAACTTACATCGGCAATATTTCTAATAGGTTCATTGCATGGGAGAGCATTTGCTTAAGTTAGTCAGCTGGCTGGGCTAAGGTTGGTCTTGTCCAAAATCTGTAGCAAAGTCTTCCATGTGGGACCACAGTGAGCTCCCACATACCCTTAAAGGTATAGAGGACGATCTTTTATTTCCAGCTGGATCATCTAAATAAGCGGCCGTCCTACGTGCTCGTCCCGTTAGCTATCTTTTTCTGTGCATGCGCACTTTCAGGCGTATATGTTTGGTGAGCTACGGTTTCAGCCAGTCATTGAAGCTCAACTTTCTTTGTAAATGTCCAAGGGTTGTGAGAGAAAAGTGTCTACGAAGTGTATGAGAACAAATTAAAGGCCTTAGAAGAGGCAGATATATCTCTAAATGCTTTGCGCAGCGTTCTCCTTGCAATGCATAATGGGATTTGCTGTAACAGCAGCCCACTGTCGCTATAGGTTGTCGCTTCCGGACAGCAGCGACTAATAACAAAGATTGTGCAGGCTCTGTGCAGTGGAGGAGGAGTTACGTGACCAACGGGGAGCAAAAAGCAGTGATCATCTGTCTGAACAGTAAGGTAACTGATTTTGCTATAAAGTCCAACATATAGTCCCTGCTCTATATCGTGATTGAGGGTTTTAGGGGTTGGGGTGCACAGTCAGACACAGCAAGCTTGTACGAGCTATGAGAAGAGCAACGTTTAAAAAGAGCATGCACGAGGAGAAATGGGCTCAGGTCACAGGAAATCTTTAGGTTAAGAAATTAAGTCTGATTCTCTGAAACATGAGTGAGGTATGTAACTATGGGACACACCCCCAGCGCTGTGTCCAGAAGCTCTATAAAATTACGCCAGTCTTGATTGGCTCACAGAGATGACGTCTGCTACTGGAGGAGGGACTTGTCCCCAGTATAAGAGCCTGACGTCACACTGGGGACCTCGCTCCAGGCAAGGCTTGTCGTACAGTGACCGGAAGATCTCTGCTAGCCAGTGTTTCCCCGACCAACGGGGAGCTATCAGAATGAGTACGTTTCCCCACTCGTACTCTGGTGAGTGTAGGGGTAATGAGCTCCAGTGGAGGAAAGGCATACAGTAGAACCCGTGGCTACTTGTGTGCCAGGGCATCCAGCCCCAGGGGAGCACCCTGCCCGGTCAGGAAGAAAAACCTTGGAGAGTGAGCATTCTCCTCTGATGCAAAAAGGTCGACCTCGGCACGGCCTCATCTCTCCGTATTTGAGCTACAACCTCGCTGTGTAGTTTCTACTCCATGTAGTGGGGATTGCCTCTTGATAGCAAGTCTGTGACGCTGTTCATGACTCCTGGTACATGAATCGCTCTCAGTGACAGCAGGCATGAGTTGGTCCAGATTATCAGTCTGTGTGCCAGCATGTGTAACTGACGTGAGTGTTTACCACCCTGTCTGTTGATGTAAGCGACCACCGTTGTATTGTCTGTCCTCACTAAAACATGGTGTACTCTGATAAAGGGCAGAAAGTGTCTTAATGCCAACATCACGGCCAAAAGCTCCAGACAATTTATGTATGGTCTGTGTCAGAGAGCTCCATGTGCCATTCACCATCATGCCCTTGTGCATGGCACCCCAACCTGTCCACGAGGCATCTGTGGTGATAACCTTCCTTGTTTGGATGGTTCCCATGGTAACCCCGGTATTGAGAAAAGTGGGGCTTTTCACTCAAAGCTTGTGTGCATGTTGGAGAGATTATCACCTTATGGTGAGCATAGCGAACCGGGTTCAGCTGAAGCAACACCACCTGGCATTGAAAAGGACACATATGCAAACAACCAAACTGGATGACAAACAGCGCTAATGCCATCAGACCCAATAGTCTGTGGCATAGCCTGAGTTTCACATGTGCACCTCTAAGAAAGAGTGCCAGACAAGCCTGAAAGGCTTCCACTCTTTTCACCGAAAGGCACGCTCTGAACTCTGAGTTCAGGGACAGACCAATAAAAGTGATAGTTTGCACTGGGGTTAAAATGCTCTTCTCCCTTCTATCAAAAATCTTAGAGCTGTCAGATGCGATGTAAGCATCTCTGCATGCATCATGAGCTCCACTGGGACTGCTCTGCTCTATATAAGTTGCCAGGCATACGCCTTTCTCCCTGAGAGGTGCGACTGCCACCTCAGTTTTAAATACTGACATTTTTGACCATATAAAAAGCAGCAGGGTGCTATGGACGAATGTAAACAAAACAACAGTGGAAAAACGGCGAAAGAGATGCGCGTCACAGTGAAAGCGAGGCTGCAGAGGGGGGCTAACTGCGGAGCTAAAGAGAGATCCCCACAAAACACCGCTTCCATCAATGCTGCTCTCCAACGTCCGCACGTTGAAAAACAAAATGGATAATCTCCGACTCGAACTCTCTTCAAAAAAGGAGATATGTACCTGCCATCATTCTGACGGACAATGCTATTAGCCTGAAGGGGCTAATGCTATACTGCGCCGATAGAAACAATGAGCTCTGTGTGAATGGAAACTCCTCTGAGACTGTTCCCAGGCAATCTTCAACATCTAGAAGGGAAGCAAAGCCCTCTGCGGGTGAAAATGAGGAGAGCACTCTAGATGTTCCCCTGCCAAATGCTGAAACATCCCCAGCCGGCTCCTCCAGCTTCCACACATTCTCCAGCATCGTCTGTCGGTGCTTCAACAGCGTCAGCCTCTTCAACCCAGGTGGCTACCACCCTTACAGCATCGTCATCATCATCCTCTTCCTCCCCTGAGCCAGGAGAAGCGAGTGCTTCAGGAGCTGGAGGCAGTAGTAGCAGCTCAACAACAACTGATGGGGTGAAGCCCAGGCAAAAAGGCCCCTAATGCTCCAGCATCAGATCCTCTTCAACCAGGCTAAAAATCCTATTTGTATGGTAAGATCCTATCCAGATCCATCTGACATCACTGCTGCCAAGCAAACATGAATTATATGCATTCCATAACTAGATATAGTGACTTAATATCAAAATGGATTTTTTTTTTAATCACCGCTGCTTACCTCATCAAGGCTGCACTTTAAAAAAAACGAGATTGTCTAGAGAGCTGTTCTTAACTAAATTTCTTTTTGTTTACACTTGTGACAAAATAAATCTGTCTAAGTCTAAATTTATTAATAGTGCATAAGGACTATTATTAAGACAGGTCAGCACAGATACAAAAAGAGATTTTCATATAATCTTGACAAAAAAATATTTACTTTTTAATTAAAACCATTAGATTAATGTTGAAAACTTTAACGATGTTAACACTGAATTCATCATAATAATGCTGAAACAATTTTAGTGAGTGACCCATCTTTCATATCTATCATGATGCTATTATATGTGCTTGTTGGCTAACTCAAATGTTGCTCAGAAACACAGTTTAATGAGAGCCTGCCTTACCAGGTGTTATCTAAAACACATGCACAAAGCTAACAGTCCACCTAAAAGCTTGATTTTAGCTAGTAAAATAGTAATGAACCAGCTAAATCATGAGCCTGCTCCAATGAGCAGTTGTCTGAGGTTTGTGTGTGTCTCCTGTTGACCCACAAGTCCTAGTAAACTCTTACCTTACAGCTACACCATGTACCAAAAGTAGACCACTTATTGACATTGTGATCCCTTGTCTTGCATATTTCTTTTCTCAGGAAGGGCCTCAGGCCAGTTATGCATAAATCAATAAAATTCCTGTTCTGTTGAGTGGTGTTACACCGTAAGCGTGTATGTGCACATGTCTCTCTGTGCATATGTCTTGTAGAACAAGCGGTTATGGATGTAGGATACATAAAACATAACAATCAGTCCCTGATTAGCCACTTACTTTACAATGTGATCAATAACCTGTAGGGAGACGCACACCATCGAAACCATGGCAAATGCATCAACACACATAGAAGAAGATCTCCTTCCTTGTCTCATTATGTCTGCCACCATGTGTGCGCAAACATTTAGTCATGTTCTTCGGTGTAATTCCAGCAGTTTCACAGATGTTGTCTCCTCACTTACAGCAGATGGTAGCTGACTCTAATGGTCCAGGCTTATGTAAGGGACATTTATCAGTGCATCTGCAGCATGCTTAAGTACGTCTTACCAGACACACAACTCAATATTATAATACATTTCACCAGAAAACGTCTGTTTCAGGAGAACTAAAGATGTTAGTTAAATAAATTTTGACTTACAGTTGTATGTTTAAAAAACTGACTATAATATATATGTAAGATACAGTAAATCAACAATTTATATTGCAATACAGATCATATCAATAATATAATAAGCTGATTTAATTAAAATATAAGCCCCTTATTTAGCTACAATATTGGATATAGTGTAGTATAAAATGTGCAATTACAAAGTCTGAATACCCAGAGGGGAAGCACATACTATGCAGATTGAAATGAGATAAAACATAGAAACAAATAAGAAAGCAAAAACTCTACAGAACAGCATGCCATTATCATTTCTTACAGTGGAACCAAGGGACATCTTTGGCATAAGATGAAAGTAAACCGTGGCAACAGATGTGGCTGTTAAAAATACACTGAATGAGTCAACTGGGTACAATATGCCATACTGAATTGTACAGTATTACAGTCAAGAGAAGTCTTTGAAATCACTTGAAATAAACTCTGTCACTGTGTCAACAGATGTAGCCATTAAAAATACATTTAAACAGCCAACCGATTACAGTGCAAGAGATCTTTCATTGCTATACACATGAGGAATTACTATTTGAGCGACACAAATACTTAAAATGTAGCGCTGAACAGCTTGTTCAAAGAAATCTAAGAGCATGCATTTATTGACACTTTTTAGTATCAGTTTTGCCTGTATCTGATCTTTAAAGAAGGAAATGCAGAGCCTCTAAAATATCATGTGGGCAGTTTTTTATACTCCTGTGATACTATGTGTTATTGTGAATTTAAAAAAAGATGGAATAGAAGTATAAGCTGTGTAAATATGGAAGGTTTTGACAAATTTTTTATAGGCAATCTATTAGGGCAATTAAATAAGCTTAAAACCTAAATATAATCTTATGTATTCCCTTGTCAATTTGAAAAAAAATGGAAGTTAATCTAAATTCTACACATTATTCATCTACAGAGAAGAACCAGAGACACAAACTGTGTGTTTCTCTAACTCTGTGTGTGTCTGATTCATGACCAGCAGGAAGTGTGTGCTACGCCACATTTTTCTCTTTGTAATTAACAGTAAATTGTTTTTACTGCTGGCACCATAATATCCCCTCTGGTTAGCATGACCAATGCTGTCACCACTCAAGCATGCAATGACTGACTGCCCCCTAAACGTGCTAGTGTGTATGTGTACAGGTAAGAAGCATTAATATCCTACATTGCTATATAGCAGGAAAAATTTTGTCACTTTTCATGATATCAGTATTCCCGTATTTGATTTGCTATATACCTTTGTGGTTTTTTGGGGGATAATTTAATACTTCCATGTGCTCAAGTCACACTCATTGGGGGAGTCGACATGACACTCTTTACAGGCTCAAGTTCCTTTAAAATGTTTTAATGTTTTTAGATTCATCAGTGGTGGAAAATAATTTCCATAGGATTTAAAAACATCATCATCAATAGGCCTGTCAAGATAACAAATTTTGCTGAACGATTAATTGTCTCAAACATGATTGCGATAGAATGATAATATTGTTTGAAGACCTTTTTACACTTATTCAATGGAGATAACGTAATAATGCATGCTATTCCTGCCAAAGATAAACACACTTTATTTTCAACAACACTTAAACACTGGAACTGGTAAACAAACTAAAAAGAGAAATAAAAATCAAATGGACTCTCAGTCTCTGTTAACTAAAAATACACTTGAATAAAAACTAAACACAAGATAAAACCACAGTGGAAATAAAAACTACAAAATTTTTCGAAATGCCAGCTTTTCAACAATATTAAATGGGAGCATCCATTTAGCAATTAAATTAATTATGCTGTCTGTGAGTGTGCGCCACTTTGCGCTGTCTTTTTTGTATGCTGCCTGTCGATTAATTGCTTCAGTGATGGTGGACTGTCGTGAACTTAAAGACGCAGACGGGCCACCGCTTAAAGTTTTTGTCCCGTGCTGGAGAAACTTTGCTGGGTGGCTGTGCTTTAGCTGTATGTATTGGTTGGTTGTATTGCTGCTCTTAGTTGCTACTGTTTTATGACAAATGCGACATACTGGCTCGCATAGGTTCATCGGTTCGCCTCGGTCATTTGGTTTGAATCCGAAATACTCCCACACTGCCGCTGTTGCGTTCAGCTTTGAAACGAGTTCCATTTCGAGCTTTTCCCCCAAACATAGGATGTGTTTTTTTTTTTTTTTTTATCACGCCTCCTCACGGGGCTCTAAAGCTGCAGAAGTGGACAATGATGTGCGCTGACTACCTGATGCGATAGTCCACTCCTCCTTCCTCCTCATTTTTTCCCTTTCTAAAAAATTATGAAGGGGAGGGGTCAGTGGATAGCACCGGAGTTAAGCCTTTTAATCCAGCATCATCAATAGAAAGAGAAAAATACAGGCAGAGACGATATAGCCGATAAATTAAATGACGTGGATAGTTTTTATTTATTGTGTGATTAATTGATTTATTGATTATCGCGACAGGCCTAATCATCAAATTTAAAATGGTAGAAAATGTCTAAGCTTTTGTTGTTTAAATCCTTTTTAATTTCTTATCCAGCTTTTAATCAGTGTTAAAACTCAGAGTTTATAACTTATAGATCTTTAATAACTAAAGCCTAAATGTTTTTCATAGAAAGAAAATTTTAATCAATCCATCACCTGACAAAATAACACCCGAGAAGTATTTGATTCTTTTAGTAAGTTTCTTTAAATACATCTTCTCCTACCTGCTGGTAAGGTCCGCCCTGAGCTGGGTGTACTTGTAATGCAACCCATTCTTGTGCACAGCGTGATAGTGAAGTTGTACACATGGTACGGTTTCAATCCTTGAACGATGTAAGCAGGCAGTGATGATGGCCCCATTCTATGCAAGACCTGGAAACAAAATATGAGCATTCATAAAGGGATGAGCCAATCAGAAAATTTTAAAGAATGTACAAAAAAATGAAAGAAGAGCTACATAACGAAACACTAACCCTATTCTGACAAATATTTTATGAAAAATTAATATTTGGTAAAAAAAAAAAAAATGCCTTGTTTCCGTCATATCTCATATATATATAAGTACTTGTGGGCAAGAGCTCACCTGACTGACAACAGGAGGAGCATAGGGATTGGAGAATTGCTCAGTTAGTAAATTGACTCTGTACTCCATGACCTGCCCTCTGGCAATGATGCCATAACCCTCAGTAGAGTTCCATGTAATGTTGAGGCAGCTGGATGATAGTGCAGATACATCTGGAGGAGCCACAAACTCTGGGACTGGAGAGGGACACCAGAAGATTTCCACCATGAGTTACAGCAAACTGGAGCAGGTAAAACATGCTAACCAAACATTTAATATTTTATCTATTTGAAAAACATACTTCTTCTTTCAGTAATTTAAGGTTATGTATTATAGAATCCAAATATCGCATCATTGCATTTTCAAACTGAGATTTCATTAATCATTTAATACAAGAAAATTCCAGCAAAGATACTACAACACTGCCGAACCAGATGTCTGTCATTGGATTTGAGTGTTGAACAATTCTATGGTTGTGATAGCCACAATTACACGACAGATTAAAGAGGTAAATTCTTTATTTCACCATTGATGGCATCAAACTGTGAAATATGCTATGAAATTTGATTTATGGTCAACACAACCACTGTTAGATTTTTTACCATCCACAGTGCATATGCACGTGCTACAACCCTGGCACGCATTTCACATCTAAATCATGTTATCATATGCTTGTTATCCAGACACATAGCTGAGAGTGATGTTGGAGGCAATCATTTAGTCCTAATGAGCCATATAATCTCTTTGAAATTCAAATACCTTAATGAGTTTCCCCTCCTCCACATGCACTTTTTTATTTCCCTTTCTCTTTTTTATATCCTTTTGACAGTTATCCCTCGTTTTTCTTTTTACTTTTTGATTATATTTCTTCATTTTTTGCCCCATATCATCGGGTAAACAAAGGACTCCTCCATAGTCTAAATTAACTAAATCATCAAAGTAAAGTGCTTTACAAAGAGTGAATTAAAAATCTTATGGCTTCCTTTTGTGGTAAATAAATTTTGAGATTTTGCTAGCAAAAAAAATAAAAATCAGTATGCGCTTTGTTGAAAAAACACTTCAGTGTGGACATATTTTAAACTGCTAATGTCTCATTATTTGTTATCATTTAATAAAACTTGATGCAAACACTACTCAGATGAGGACTGAGCTAATAATAAGCCAGTAACATTAACTACTTAGGTACTGTGAAACAACTCTTAGGAGATGAATGGTGTTTATTTTTTTAACTGGATTCCTAAAACATGATTTCCAAATAACACAAGTAAAACAATTCTTAATGTCTTTACTTTCCCCTCACATTCTACTAAATATCAGACATACTGCTTTGTATAATGTATATAATGCTCTATTGAGTATAGAAAGAGATGTTTAGACCCAATACTAGAAAGATAAAGCAGGGAGCACAAACCTCCCTCCAAGGTGTGTGCAGTGGTCCAATCCGATGAAACATTTCCAGCCCTGTTGATGCTAACAACTCTCAGCTGATAAACTGAAAATGCCTGAAGACCCTCTATGATGGTACTATTTTTAGGGGCAGACAATGAACTCCTCTTGGCTGGCTTTGGTTGTGGGACGACACTTGGATCCAGCCAACCAGAGCTGAAGAAAACTCTCCTCTCAGAGTTAAAACTTGACACTTGGTTCATTTCCAAAGGCCCACGGAGATACAACTCATACTTTGTAATAACACCTGTGGCAAAAAATAAAAGTCAAATAAAAGCAGTACATTAAAAGCAAAAGAAAACATGTTAACAGCAAGGATTCTTTCTTTCTCAAATATCCATCACAACTTGGAGACTGAATTTCAAGCTACTATTACCAGGAGAGAGATTGAGGTTCACCTCAAGCAGCTGTCTAGAGCAGACTTACCGTATTTTCACGACTATAAGGCGCACTTAAACGTCTTTTTTTCCCCTCAAAATGTGCGGTGCGCCCTATGTGTGTTGTAACTGCGACTTTTGAGACCACCTCATTGAGGAGATGATGAAAGAGTGGCTGAATGTAAGGAGACCAGGTGTTTTTTTTCCCACTCATCACCATTAATCTGTGACTCCATGCGTGCCCATCTCACAGCTGATGTGAAAAACATGGGGAAACAAATTAACCCTGTGCTCGCTGTTCAACCGCTCGACATCGGTGTGAACCGGACCCAGCAGGTGCAGCAGAAGCAGCGAGTTTACATGCAAAGTCAATGGTTGACGCGCGTATAGGTGCAGCAAAAGGTCCTGCAGCGCGTTTTGAGCCGCAGGTGCAGCACGTCGGGATCGTTTAAGCATCTGACGCACCGCCAACGCGCTGCTGCTGCTCGAGATGGAAAATTTTAAGTTTTGCTGCTGGACGCGCCGCATCAACCAATCAGAGAAGCTGATCTGGGAGCTGACAGCTAGACAGACACAGCGCTCTGATGAAAGAGGAGATGATGAAAGCGTGGCTGAGGGAGGTGTAGCCTATGTGAGGAGACCAGGTGCTTTTTTCCACGCATCACCATCGCTGCGTGCCCATCTCACAGCCGATGTGAAAAAAAAGGTGAATCAATGAACGCTGTGCTCGCTGTTATCCCGGGAGGTCTGACAAAGGAACTTCAACCGCCCAACATCGGTGTGAAGCGCCCGTTCAAAGTAAGGCTGCGAGCGGCGTGGGAGCGATGGATGGCCGACAGAGACCACAGTTTCAGGATAAGTGGAAGGCAGCGCCGGGCAAGTTACGCCACCGTTAGCGGATGGATTGTAGATGCTTGGAATAACGTGTCTGCTGGCTCTGTTCTTCAAGCTTTTGCAAAAGCCGGCATTATTTCTGAGGAGCTGCGCTGCACGGAAAGTGACTGACAGCGCAGAAGGGGAAACTGGCATGTCTGATTTAGCGCAGCTGTTTAATTCAGAAACAGAGGATGATGACTTTGATGGGTTTGATTAATACTTTGTAATAAATAGCTTACATGAATAAAGCACAATCATACTCAGTTTTGCTCCCGCTCTATTTTTCTACCTGAAAACTTAATTCAGCAGCAGCCTCTGGGCGCGTCTCCTCCTCTTCAGCGCGGTGGCTGGCAGGTGTTTTTTCATCTAAATAATCTAAATCTTGCAGCTATATTTGCTGTGATCAGTGGGAATAAAGTAGTTTTAATATGTTTTTAAGTGAGAAAGGCCACCTGAAAACTTCATAATTGCAGTCAGTTCATCCAGATTATCTATTTCTGTCGGAGGCGCTCAGACCCCCACATACCAGCGGTGCACCGACAGTAGAAATCCTTTCGTTCACCGCGGCTGCTGGCAGGTGTTTTTCATCTAAATAATTGAAACTGCAGGCACCAGGATACCGGTAATAAAAGCGCACATATTCCGTCGGCAGGTTTCAGGATTTTAAGTTAATTTAGGAGTGACCACAGCGCTGTGTCATCTGCGATGTGTCTGTCTCACGGCCAGCTGCCAGGTTTGATTAATACTTTGTAATAAATACATGAATAAAGCACAATCATACTCAGTTTTGCCCCCGCTGTATTTTTAAATACGCAGTAGAGGTATTTAAAGGTAGTAGAGGACATGTACCTGTATATAAAAAACGCGCCCTATAGTCCGGTGCGCCTTATGTGTGTGTTAAATACAGAAATGGGACACATAACTGAGAGTGCACCTTTTAGTCCGGTGCGCCTTATGGTCGTGAAAATACGGTATAATCAATTGACAAAATATATAAACTTAAGTGACTTGAGATACGCAGGTATTTGAAAGATAGCTGGTGCTTTGTGACATAAAATGTATAAAAAGAGATAACAATATTTTAACAAACCAGTTTGTTACTTTAAATAAGGAGAAATGACTTTATATTCAGACGTTTACATGTGTTTTCTTGTCTTTGGTAGAATTTCCTACTAAACTGCTTAATAAATAATATAAATGGAACTAATTCTTATTCATATAAAGTCAGGCTATTTTATTGGTTTGTCTAAAAAAAAAAGGGGCTGACTAACTTTGTCACGCATTATAAAAATCCAGATTTGTTAGATAGCTTTAATAATTACTATATCTTAATCATTTTTTTAATTTTTACTTTTTAGCATTTTCTACACTAATGTCATTCGATAACCAATCTGGATTCTCCTTAAATAATGATTTATCAGTTAAGAAGAAGCATAAAAAAGCCTCTTACATGTATTTTTTCCAAGTACTGTCCAGCTTATTATATCTGATTGAACTTCATTTTCTTTCAAAATATAGTAGTTGTCTATGTCAAGTTATATCCCATCATTTAAAGACATAAAACCAAAGCAAACCTCCTCCATAACGTTACTTAAATAAAATAGACACATTTTTCCTCCATCAACACCATCTTAACAATTCAACATTAAAGGTGCACATTAAGACTGAGTTTTTCTTAGAAAAATAATTACAGGGAAGACATGCTTAAACCAATACTGGAAAAACACAGAAAACAAAACGAAACATCTAATGCGAGTTCACAGCAGTTTGGGGGGAGATTGATCAATAACAGCAAAATGATGAGAAATGAAAACTAGGAAAAACTCAGGTTGTACAGCTATGTTTGCCTCAGAGCCTTAGAGCCATTACAAAGCTCTCTGGATTTACCAAAGGCACTTCCACTTCAGTGTGTATGTATACAGTTTGTGTGAGTTTGTGTTTTTGTGAATTGTTATGTCATTCCTGTTCAGCTTGAGCAAGCAGAGGTAAACAGCTCGCCTATTGGGTACGCTTGTTTGTCAAAAATATGTTTTTACTGCAGGTTGTGTTTATTTACATCATTTATATTGACATAACTCTGTATGCGTTTCGTAATTATTATGCTGTAATACATCAAAAACTCAATTAATGATTATGTGTTTTTGTATTAAATGTATATTGTGTGTGTGTAAGTTTACCATTGGGCTGACTAGGGGGCTCCCAAAAAGCATGCAGCGTATGAGGTCCTGTAGCATTGATTCTGGGAGCAGACTGGTTTTGTGGGGGTGCAGCAGCTGTGAGAATAGACAATGGTGGGCCAGAGGTGCAACCGCCAGAAGAGCATGCCTGTAAATTAAGACAACTTGTGATTTTAATTAAAGAAGGTTCACGTATTTAAAAAAAAAAAAAAAAAAAAAGTAAAATACTAAGCTGTTTTTAACTGGTTCCTTGGCACACCTACCTTCAATGTTACAGAGTACTGCGTAAAGGACTTTAAACCGCTAGCCACAGCCTCTGTAGATAAACCTGTGTAGTGAATAACTGGCTCTGCTTCATTAGATGACCCCACTGAGGATAAAACAAACCTAAAAAAGGCAATTAAAAGAAAAAATGAACAACACTGTCACTCACTGCACTATGTTACTGTACAGTAATTTATAGACATACACAAGTATAGTACAGTAGGGGCCAAATGGGGTATAAAAACAATATTTTAAACATGTAAACATGTGGACAATAACTTTAAAATATAAGCCCACATTTGGTGAACATATTTCGACAGGAACATTTTCATCATTTCCTACATCTTGCGGTTCTGTACACATGATTGATTTAGGGCTAATTATTATTATATTATTAATACATGGGGTTAAATTATTCATGATTCTCTTTGCCAAAGTTTGACAAGGTTCCTAAAACATGTAATCCACAAGATTGAAACTACCGTACTTAAAAAACAGTGCGTAAAATTAACTGTAAAAGCGGCGCCAATGTAGATTTCTTACACACTGTCCCTTTTAATACCTAACTCAATCTTTAAATTTAGATTTTAAACATAGCAGATTGAATTAGTTATTGTGACGATATATACTTTAGACCAGGGTCTCCTAACCCTGGTCCTCAGAGCCCACTGTCCTACATGTTTTAGGTGCTTCCCTGCCTCCACACACCTGACCTGAATAAAAAGGTAGTTAACAGGCTTTTGCTGCATATGATTGCTGTTGACAAGGAAATGCAATAATTTGAGTCAGGTGTGCTTGAGTAGACAAATCTAAAACATGAAAGGGCAGTGGGCCCTGAAGACTGGGGTTAAGAAACCCTGCTTTACAGTAACTTCAGCTAAAATTTCCACCCAGGTTTTTAAAGCATTATATCTATTTTTGGATATTAAAAAAACTTTTATATGACCTAATAAATTTAACCAAAACTCCCCATTCATATTGCAATTGCTGAAATGTATACTTTCCACTGCAACTTGCACACTGTCTCTTATCCTCTGCACTGTTCACACTTTGACCACTGCTGCACTTTTTGTATTTTTCTATAACTTGTGCTATTTGAAATATCAATGCAACGTTCATAAGCTGTATGTAACGCAATTTCGTTCTGTATGCACTCTGTGCATACAAAATGACAAATAAAGAAGTCTAAGTCTAAGTCTTTCTAAGCATTCATGCTTGGCATCTTGCAGAAATTGTTAACCACACCCTCATTTATCACAAGTATTGCAAGTATGTACGCAAGTAAAATAGTAATATGCAAGCAAAATCTGTAACCCAAATTTGCTTTTTACTACTCTGCAATGTGTGTCGGTTTCTCTGTTTAAACTGGACCGGCTCCATCTAGTATGTAGCTGTGAGAGCGAATCATAATGAGGAAATCACCAACTGTCCTCTGATGTATAAAAACTGGCACAAAAACCTAAACCTTCTGTGTTCAATTGAGGGTAGAACTTCCCACCTGATATGAACAATGAATCACAATAAAACACTGAACATGAAACATGTCAAATTAAATTGTTAGATATTTTACAATGAAATGTTGATCGGTGATTTTCTGCATCAAGATCTTCAAGATAAGATCTCTTACTATGCAGCTGGTTTTGATTTTATTTTTATTGGCCATTACTAACTTGCTAGCTTGCTTTTTCTAATACATATTCCTTACCTTTGGACTGGACCTTTATCATTTCTCGGTATGCTCCAGTTAAAGCTTGCACTGTATGGACCTGGTCGTCCAAGGAGGTTTAAGACAAGCTGCTCTGCAGAAGGAGGTGCTCCTAAAGTCTGGTAGGAGGTTGATGCACTTATTGTCTCACCAGCCACATTTGCTGTTATGAGCCAGTAGGAGTAGTTGGTAAATGGAAACAAATTACCATCTTCAAAGGATTCCAGTTCTCAAAAAAAAGAATATAAAATTATGTCAGAAAATATGAAGACAAGAATATTCATACCATATAACTAAAATTAAGGACAATAAAACCTCTGAAAAGCTTGAGTGATACATACTAAATGGAAAATGACTTTGAATGGTATGAACTGAGAGTCCATCCCTCATGAGAGTGTAGTTGAGTCTGTGTGAATTTGGGGAGTCAGGTGGATGCCACGAGAGATAGATTGAGGAGTAACTAGGAGCCAGACCAAGTGGTGCAGGCTGCTGGGAAGGGGCTGCACAGAGAAACCAAAACAATGTTGGAATCAGAGAAATATAAAAATATATTAATTTCAAAAGCAGCTAAACTGCATCAGTCAAATCAAAACGGATTGACCTGACCTTTGCTGCATCCGAAGGGGTTCTCTGGATCAAATGAAATGGCTCCAGGCTGGCATGAATCACATTTATCTCCAGTTACCAACAGCTTACATGTACACACACCTGTGTCTGGATCACATGAACTATTGAGACTGCCGAATGGGTCACAAGCACAAGGCTGACATCTGTTGAAAAACAGAAGTGGAAGAAGAGTTATGATAATGTATTTCCCATTCAGTACAGAATCAGTAAACTTTAAGGGTTCATAGTGTTCTGTGAAGGACAACAAAGTTCTTTCTGTCTCAGAACTTCTCTAATGTTTATGAGGTTAATAATTTCTAAATTACCCCAAAAAACCCCAAAACCATAAAACCTGTTTATGGTCACACCTGAACGCTTACATTAGACTTTCTTGTTCCCCTCCCCACAATAAAACATTCCACAATCACATCTTTAGAAAAAGTGGTGTGCCTTTTCCCAATCTCAAATGCCCTCACTATTGCACAACAGGATTAATATAATATATAAATTTTACAAAACAACTTATCTAATTCAGACTAGAGTCCAGATTAGCTTTTATACCTGCCACCAGAAAAGTAGACAATCTTGGGAAGCAATTCCAATCATCTTAAAGCAGACCAAAAAGTTTTGATGTTAGAGATATCTTAACCACTTTTAGAATTAAGAACTTAGATGTAGAGTTTGTTACAACCTGTCCCCTACTTCTATTGTTACAGGGTTTATACAGGAGTGAGTAACTGTAATTTAATGATTTTTAATGCTTTTTGAATTAATGCCATCAACAAGTACCCATGATTCTCACATAAACATATCCATGTCCCGAAATCCTCGTTTTCCAGCCACCTTTGTTGAAATTTGTATTTTCCCATACCCTAGCTTTTTCTCCGCCTGTAGCTTCTTTTCTGAAGATACGGTTTTATATATGTTTGGAACTGGAAGCAGTTCCGCACAAACACGTGGAACCAGTTATATCTGATATAATATCTGACAAAATTGTTTATATAAACTTTTTTTTAATAAAGCATTTTAAATGCAACTTTAAAAATTTTATGAATTTTAATGCCAATAAAGGCCTTAATTTAAAAAATAATAATTTAATGACTTTTAATGATTTTTAACGACCTGTGGAAACCCTGTGTTATTCTAACACACATTTCCATGAGGCTGCAGTACATGAGTTCAAAGGAACAATAGTATGAGGCATTTTCTTGCCATACTAAATGTAATCAGAAAGAGAAGGAGAAACTATCATACAGACTCGACAAACATCGAGAGATCTTTTTGTAGATGACAAAAACTCAAAATTCAGTGTCTCTGAAAAATACATTATGAAGTTTTTTTTTGTGGCTTGGAGCTGAAAGGTAATAATCTAAGAAAATTCCAAATCTGATTTAAAATCTTTAATAACACTTCTCATCATGGGTATATTTACAGGTAGATCACGGTTCTAAATAATCTCTCCAAATGTTGCAGAATAAACATGAAATAGAAATGAATTTAAAAAAGAAACTTTTTAAATGTTTAAAGAGGACTTGAGATTGAGTGTGTGTCTACTGTATGTGTGCTTCACAGTGAGAAGTGCTGGGTCATCTCCTTAACACTGTGAGGGGAAATCCTAACCACCATCCATCTCGCCTCATAGCTGTGATATTAACTTCATACCCATCAGAGTTGCCAAAGAGTGTCCATTTGTGAGGCTGCATGTATTTTTCTGACGGTGTCTGTGTCTAGGTCACTGGTTTGGTGTTACCCCCACAGGGGCAGGACAGTAGGTTAGCATACGGCCACCCACCTTACACCTTTACAAACACACAAAAACGTGTGGTGCATTCTGTGTGCTGGAGAACGTTTAGCACACACTCAAACACACCAGTCTGACACGGTAAGAACCAGGCTACTGTCACCTACTCACAGACATTATTGATGTGTGTTTTTATTCTGCTGCATATTATACTCACATGTTATAAGTCTCTCTCCCTCTCTCTCTCTCACACAAACACCAGTACACCTTTTTTATTGCAGTGTGAAAAGCCAGAGTCTCGTAAAGAGGCGCAAATTTGTCCTGTCAACTGGTGCACCAACAAGCATACACTCTCTGATACAGAAAATGCCACAGTGACTCGACCTTCACTCCCTTTTCCAAGGAGAAACACCAACATTTCACCGAGTCTTACCTCCATCAATGAGCCTAAAAATTTATTGTTTGTGCTATTTTAATGCCATTAAAGAGAATCCAATAAAGCCAATTTTATAACGAAGTTTGGAGTTAACAATGATGAGATCAAACTTCAAAATAATCTTTATACTTATACTTTATTACAAATAGAGCCTATCTTATTTATACCTCTTGGAATAGTAGTACATCATTATAGTGAAGTGGAAAGAAAAAGGATAAAAGGCTTTTAAAATGTTCAACAAATACAATTTTAAAGTCTACAGTACATTCACAATCAGTCCCCTTAACTCTGATATCCCAATAAAAAGGCAGTGCAATCAGTTACATCAGAACTAACTCAATTAGTATAAATAGTCCACATGTTTATAATTTAATCTCAGCATAAATAAAGCTCTTCTGTAAAGGTTAAGAAGATTTGGGTAAGGATAAGTGGTAAAAAATACATAGTAATACATAAATCAAAGAACATAGGAGACAGGTCAGGGATAAAACTGGAGAGAAGTTTAAAATACAGGTAGGCTATTGAACAATATTCCAAGCTTATTTCATCTAATAGAGCTCTTTTCAATCGATGTTTAAGCAAAAAGCCTGCTGTGCATTGGTTCTGTGTCAATCCCCTTTATCAAACCGAGCTCATTTCAAAATATGCTATATAAGATGACTGTTTAATAGTCTATAATGTAATTGATGACATAAATAGTACTTAAAATAATTGTACATGGCTAAACATCATGTGGAATGGAAACAAGTGTTTTTTTTTTTTGTTTTTTGATGTTTTGACAGTTAATTGATGATAAATTGACAAGTAGGAAAGGGGCAGGACATTATAAGATGTATCTTCTACCTGCTCCTTTTCGAACAGAAAATATAAAATTTGCATGTCACATGGGCAAAATAATTTGTTTTATATTTTCATCCTTAAGTTTGTTTCATTCAAATTTTTTTTTCTTTCTTGATTGTTTTTATTGTCTGTTCGAAATAAATAAACAAATAAATAAATAAACAAATAAATAAATAAAATAAATAAATGAAATAAACATTTCAGGATTCAGAAATCAAATTCAGTGTTTGGGAACTTCTAAGATTTAAAGGTATAGAGGACGTTCTTTTTCCAGGTGGATTATGAAAATAAGTGGTCCTCCTAATCATTCTGCTGATATGTTTACACAAGGCTGTCCCCATTTCCACTTACGGTGGTGAGTCTGATATAGTGGTAAAAGTGCAAATCTTTTGGCTTGTATGAGTGATGCAAACAGCAACTTTTAAACAGAGTGTACATGAGGAGAAGTGAGCCCGACCATGCTCTCACATGTTAATAGGCATTCCCTCTCGAGAGGGGGTTCGCATGTGCATTTCTTTTTTAAGTGGAGAGGGCGGGTACGTCAAAATCCTCCACTATACCTTTAAGGAACAAGTTACTAAAATATTGACCAGTTTATTTTTATTCATATTATGTACAATTTCAAAGTAGAGATAGTTAACTAAGGATTCATTAAAGTATGAAAACAAAACTATCATAATTATGAAATTATTGAAAACCAATTGTTCTAGGGTTTGCTCCATTAAACTATTTTTTTAAGAAAAATTTTTTTTCTATCTTAAAAATAGTGAGCAATACATAAATGCGTGTTTTAATCTCATTCCTTTTCCATCCTCTTCACAGATGAAAGATCTCAGACACAGCCTGATGTCACCTCTAATGAAGCCACACCAGAAACTAAAGCTATCAGACAAGGTCAGCTAAAACACGCATCAATATACCAATGTACACACACAGAGTGGACAACTGGTCAAACAGTTTGTGGTCAATCCATCTACTATGAAACCTTGTAGAGTGTGTGTATGGACAAGTTTAATACTGTGTCCTTTTAATACTGTGTCCAAAATGAATGGTTATTTGTGGATGAGCATTTTAAGCTCTGTGAGCATGCAAGATGGCCTGCAGGTAGCAACATGAGAAGTAAAGGTCAAAGCAGTTCTTAACTGGTGTAAGTCATCTGTCTGCTCACTGTTCTACATTTTTTTTTTTTCTCCAGAGATTGTACCTTGAGAACTGCATTCTATAAATAGATATTTGAATTAATAACTTTTGTTTTAATGCAGCATAAACAGCAGCATTACAGTTAATTTATGATGTATGGATGACTATATATTATATGAATGACTGAATATTTGCATGGTTTCATCACCAACATAAGAGAGATTTTGTGTAGCCTACCTTCCCAGACCAGGGTTAAATCCAAAGAAGTTCTCACGACATTGGTCACAGCGTCTTCCTCCCACTGAGGGATGAGCACAGACACACTGTCCATTCTGGCTTTCACAACTAAGTTGCATTGCTCCCATAGGATGGCAGTCACACTCCAAACACATGCTATGATCTGGGCTGAGGTAGAAGCCTGTGTAAAAATATGTTTAAAAGTAATTAAATTGATCTTGGAGTCAAACATGCCACGCAGTATTTTGAAGAAACACATAACAAAAATGAACAGCTTTATTACTTTAAACAGTGTGGCTTACATTAATACAAGGAAAAAGTATTTCAGTGCAGCTACATACAGTTTAAAGCAACCATTTATGGACCAGCTCTACACCCTCTGCAGGGTGCTCTAGGGTTCATGGGAGTTTGCCCAACCAATCAAAGTGTGTTTTGATTACTTGGAAAAGGCATTTGACTGTGTGCAACATGGTGACCTGTGGGAGGCGCTCCAGGAGTAAAGAGTCAGGGATCCTTTCACTAGGGACCACAGTCACTGTACAAGCAGAGCAGGTTCGTCTGTCCTCTGTCACCTGTCCGGTTAATATGGGGATCTGGTTTGAGGACCAGTGGATTTCATTCCTACTTTTTGAAGTTCAAGTGGCCTGGCTCCCTACAGACATATCCTATAGTGTGCATGGTGGTGTTTTGCAGCTGAGTGTGAAGCCCCTGGGATAACGATCAGCTCCTCTAAGTGTGAGGCCATGGTATTTTGCATGAAAAAATCTGGCTTGTCCTCTTTAGGTTGGAGGACTTCAATTGTCTATAGAGGTATCCGGTTGAAAAGTGAGGAGAAAAGGGAGAGAAAGATCAATAGAGGGATAAATGGTACCGGAGCTGGTATCATGCAGACACAGACAGGTCTGTTGTGGTGAATAGAGCCTTAAACCAAATGGCCTCACTTCCTACCCTCAACTACTGTAAAAAAAGTCTAGATTATGACCAAAAGTACAAGATCCCAAACACAAGCGGTTGAAATGAGTTTTCTCTGCAGGGTAGCTTGGTACTCCCTCAGAGAGGTGCTCTGTGATGCAGAAGAGGCATGGTCTGGAGCTGCTTCTCCTCCACATTGAGAGGATTCAGCTAAAGGGTTTGGCTATCTGTTTCAGATGCCACCCAGATGCCTTTCTCAGAGTCCAAAAACATTTGTCCGAGTAAGATGTAGGAATGTGAACTGTTTCGTGTCATAATGTCAAGTAACTTGATAGGTTGGCTAATTCGAATATGCAGTAAACATCTTTTATTTAGTCCCCGAGAGGAAAGGTACTAAAAGAAAATGGCTACAATTCAAAAATTGAAAATTAGAACTGAATAGCGGCAGAAGACATCCTGGTGACCTGAGCTTTTAAAACTTTGTGCAAATAAAACAACATTTCTCTGGATGAACAGTTCTTGTGTGTACTGATCAAATTAGATCATCAGTGTTAACGGAATATAAAATAAAACAAATCTTTTTAAATAAAATATATTCTATGAGGTACAATGTTTATTGAAGTGATAATTATTTGTTTTTTGTTGTTTTGCCCTTTGTTCTCAGATCCACCATTACAAGTATCTTGATGCTTTATCACATAAGACGATTCAGGATAACAACTAGGTAAAATAAAGACCATTTTTGTTTCAACTGAGCAACAAGAAGAAGAAAATTGAAAGAGAGACTAAAAAATATGAAAAAATTATAAGTAACCTGAACTTTCCAAAACCCAAAGTCTGGAATTATTTATATTCTATTTTTCACACAAAAATATAAAAACAATTTTAATTTCCTTTTTAATCTTGTTGATAATGTATTCATTTTTTCAACCCACCAGGTCGGCAGCTGCTGCAGTCCTTTCCTTGTCGCGATGGGATACAAACACATTGCCCCGTGTTGCTGTCACATGTTGACCCTGTCACTGTTCCCCTGGGGTCACAGATACATGGCACACAGCCCTGTGAAAAACCTGACATAAATAGAAACAAGGTTTTTATGTGACAAAGTATCAAGCTATAACAATAAAAGTGAAGCTTCTAAACTTATTTAAAAGGAAGAGGCCTAACATGTTGAAGAGAATCCAGTTTTCAGTTTTGACTTTTCTTACTCTCATGGTCCAAACTACTATTATAGTAGTTTGGAATACAGCTGGTACAGTGGGCTCCCTCGACTCCTTCCTTGCAGGGGCATTGTCCTGTCTTCTTACTGCACACACCCTCTGACAAAGTTCCACTGATGTCACATAGACACGGCAGGCAGCCCAGGCTGTTGCGATGCTCAAGGGTGTGGTAACCACGACGACATGAATCACAATGATGGCCTTGTACATATTCCTAATAAAAAAAACAAAAATCAATGATGGGGACAGAAAGTTAGGGAGCAGGTAATACATATCATAAATATGGATGATATAAGGGAAAATAAATTAACTGCAGCATTGACATTATCAAGCAAATACACTTAATCTCATAATAAAAAAAAATGCATTTAATGCAATTTAATAGCTTGTCCTCTATTTACTCTTATTTATTGTCTGCAGTTCTTGTCACTGCGTTAAACTTTTATTATACTTAGACTGATTAATCATTAACCGGAGTATAGAAAGTCTAAAACATGCCTTTAGCTGACAGAGTATCAAATTAAGGGCAGTAATTACACCAAAAATGTAAAAAAATATATAAATATTTTACATTTAATGATTAAAAAAATCTATATTTTTGTCTGTTAATATGTTCTAACCAGAACTTCTCAAGTGGAAAAGTTTTAGTTTCACCTGGTTTAATTTTTTAAAAGTCTCCTGTAATGAACCTCTGGCTATCAGAGGTTCGTTAAACTTCAGTTTAATGAACCTCTGATTTTTTTTTATAAAAAAAAATTATCAACAGATTAATCTATTTGCAAAATAATTTTTTGTTGCAGCCATTAAACATACCAATATATTTCTCTTTTTCTGGACAATCTAACTTTACAGGTAATGAGAACAAAAAAATAAAGTTTCTCGGAAATTTTGGATTCTAAAAAAAAAAGGGATTATGATAAGGAACTGTCACATTATGGTATACACAATGATGGAGAAGACCGCTGACTTGAGAGTTGTCTAACAGTCAACCAGACCAAGAATCTGACCGTTTACATACTGTTCTTTCACAGGATATCAATAGAAATGTGAATGGAAGAAAAAA
>NW_015150620.1:28815-29891 GCF_000732505.1 Cyprinodon variegatus
AACAGGGGAATTTTTCTTCTTCTTCTTCGGGATTGACAATTTCGACCACATGAAAGGTGGGTTTTGGCCATACAGTGTGAGCAGTTGGATGGTATCAGTGCGTTGGACTGTACTGTGTAAGATCATAGATCGTGAGCTGTGAACTTTTAAACCCTGCGGTTTCATTGTACAATTTGAGCCGTAGCTGAGTACCACAATTGAAAATATTGTACAGTGTATGCCCGGCCTTATACAAAAGAACCCCAATGTATCTAGTGCTCGGTAAATTGACATGTTTCTGCAGGTTAAAATTACTGTTAGGAATCCTCCTTTATTATTTCTTGTGAAAATCATATTTCACAAGGGGCATTTCTTTGCATTTTGACTGTGGGACATAACCATCAATATTACAAGGAGAATAAATAGTTGAAGCATATCATTCTGAATTGAAAGGATCTATCAGTATTAGTTTTCCATTTAAAACCAAAATGTTTTGCTGCAATGAAACACTTTAAATGAAATTGTAATTTTCTACTATACATACCTTACATACACACTGGCCTGTGTATGGATCACAGTTTGTCCCAGGTACTGTCCCATCAAGTGAGCAGTTGCAGGGGGCACAGGATCCCTCTATTGTTAAACCATACAATCCCCTACCGCATAAGTCACATTGACGGCCTCCCACCCCAGGCTTGCACTCACACTGCCCCCCATTGGGCTCACAAAATGGACTGAGGGAACCCAAAGGGTCACAGTCACATGGGATGCAGCCATCTGGGTGGGAAAGGTTCCAATATCCAAACTCACAGCGGTCACATGACAGACCTGGATAAAAAGCAAAAATTTGCACATTTTTAGAAGGAATAAAAATAACAGCTATTGAATGCCCCCTCTTTGAGCAGACCAGTATGTGTGTGTTTGTGTGTGTTTCAGAGAGCAAGAGAAATAGTGGGTGAGTGAATAAAACTGCCATCATTAGGGCCAGGCCCTCTGCTCATGATGGATCACTTACCTCAGGCCAAACACTTAATTTTATTGAGCAATAAATAAATAAATAAATGAAGTGCCCGTACAAGGAGAGAATTAAGAAAAAG
>NW_015150620.1:30891-99742 GCF_000732505.1 Cyprinodon variegatus
AAAGATATGTCTATAGTCAAGCTAAATCATACCTTAAATTCCAAACATTTCATCACATTTAAGGGCAAGTTTAGAACCATGCAAGAAAAAAAATGTTTCAAGGTAAATTTTTACTTTCATTGGTATGTGTTTAATTTATTAAAAAAATAACTCTCAACATTCTTCTCATATTTGTATCTAATAATCAGAAAGCAGTAAAAAGCAATGTTATGCAAAAAAGCCTTAACACTAGTTAAATTATGATATGCAGCGTGGGTGTGTGCAAGGCTTATTTGAATATACCATACGTATTCTATGACAGGCAATCTGTCCCTAAATGGATGCCTGGGGGCAATGCAGTCACCACAGTCGTTTATGAGGGAGCATGTGTTCATATGTGGGTGGCTAAGAATGTGTGGGTGCACACAGAGATTAATGAAAACATACTACTATATTTGTGTTAGGGCAGGTGTTTGTGTCCAACACTTGTACTGCACCTGACCCACCCACTTTAATGGAGTTGTAGATACTGGTATCTTTTTTTTCCATGGGTCATTTTTAATAACTATTCAATGACGATAAATGTCTGTGTTTGGAGAAATCTATACACACAGCTTAGTTTATATGTGGTAAATATCTAGACTGATGCTTAAACACCCAATCCCACTTTAAAAGATTAGAAATATAATTTCTAATCTTTGTTTGTGTATAACAAAGTTGGTACAAAGTTTGTGTATAACTTTAAAAAGTTATACACAACTTGTTCCATTTTAGGAACAGGATTTCTTATTAAAAACAAAATACAAAACAAAAGTTCTGACGTAATAGCTTACTGTAAAAGACGGAGGGTAAATAAAAGAAACAGTTAAAATGTAAAAAAAAATGTGTGTTAAATGAAGTTATATAAAAATAAAACAGCGTATTTTGTCTAAAGTTGCCCCAGTAAACGTGTGTGTGTTTGCATATGTGTTTTCAGTAACTTGGCCATGCTTTTTATCAGGAGCCAGCTGGTTAACAGGCTCATGCATCACCATTTCAAACACTATTATGAACACACTGCACTCTGGCACCTTGTTATGAGTGTACACAGTTTTCAGTATGTGTGTATCGAAGTTTATGCGCACACATTTCAATCCTATCCTTCTGAAGCGTGCCTGCCATTGCTCCACACAAAGTATCAGCTTGGCGGTAATAAATTGCCATAATCAAATTTCATTTCTGAAAAATACCTGTGGGAGCACCCAAACAAACAAGGAAAGAAAAAAAAAGGGAGCTGTAAGAAGAAGTGTGAAGAAATACAAGGAGCTGCAGCAGTTTGTTTTAATCAACTTGGCACTGAATTAGAGAATTAAATACCAAGTAAGCCCTTGATGGCATATTTGTGCACATACATGTGCATGTACAAACACAAACATTTTTATGTTCAAACACTTGAACATGCAACACAGAGTAAGAGAAAAATAAATAAACTCCAACACACCCATCTCTTACAAAAACACACCAACAATGCATGTGCACAGACTCACACGCACAACAGGGGCCCTTGATAGCGAGGCTTAGCAATAAGCATGATGCGGTGAGTTGAAAACCGATGGCCAATTTTGCATTTCATACGAGCCTGGTCTTCAAAGACACACAGGGGATGGAGTGAAACCATTTATCAAGAAGAGAGGCACAACGGCTGAAAGCAGCGCTAGTAGAAAAGCCTGTTTATTTTTGGCTACCTAAACACTTAGGGGTGTGAGTGTTCATCAGTGTGTATGGATATGCATACTTGTTTTTTATAATGAGTATCTAGTGTATATTTTTTTGTATTTGAGCAGGTCAGTAAAAACCCATATGTATCAATTAAGGGAAAACTTGTTGGACAACTAAGGAGAGTAATAGAGAAATTTACTATTGTTTTGAGCACACCAGTAAAACTCATTGGCACTAAAAGATGTTACTGCTCAAGTTTACATAGGAGATTCAGTGATAAGATAGTTGGCATGTTGTCATTACAAACGCAGTTAATATGAATCTGAACTAAATATTAATTGTATACACTCAAAGTAGTTATAACTGAAGTGGAAAAAAAAAATTCACTGCATAGATATTTTAATCACAAATTACATCCATGCCTGTCTTGGTGGGAAACAGAAGACACATTTCTGTGGTAAACACTCAAGATGGTTTAGTGTTAGATGGGGGCCTAGTGGTTAGAGAAGTGTGCTTGTGCTCTGAGAAGGTTGCAAGTACCCGGTTCGACAGCCTGCACTCTGGGCTCCTGAGCAAGACTCTTAACCCCACACTGGTCCCCAGGCGCTGCATACTGTAAAGGGCTGGTTATACTCCCCGCAGCCGCAGTGAGCTTGACGCAGACATTTTTTATTTGTGCTCAATTTTGAGCGTGGTCTGCCCTATATGCTTTGGGTCTAGATACAGTCGAGGCTGTGAGGAAGTGGGGGCACGTTTATCCAACAACAGAGGGACATGACGGCGAAAAAGAATGGAGATCCAGGTGGAAAAAGGGTCCCAGCGTTCTCGTGCACCTCGCTCTTCTAGGTGGTAAAACTTCCCGAGTGGTTTTCCACAATTGCGGTAATAAAAACAAACGAAGCCAGGCCTCCTGTCTGCGGCAATGTCTGCAGTCACCTACAATTTTGGAAGAGGTGCAGCAGCGTCTGCGGAGGGGGCGGGGACATCTTTTTGTTCACTGCGACACCTACGGAGACGACCTAGTTTCGAAGTATAAATCAGCCTTATTGGCAGCTCGCTGCTCCCAAAGGGGATGGGTTAACTGCAGAGAGTTAATTTCCCATTGTGGGACAATAAAGGGATTTACATACACAAGATGAAAGCAGCCTGACTAAAGATGGAGGCGCTTAGGCTTGGTTGTCCTTGCGGACTCTGGAAGCAGCTGATAGGTACTGGTTGACGGAGGGCTGCAGGTATGAATGTAAACTTGTGTACTGAGAGAATTCAGAGACTGTGAGAAAGCTTTGTTTTGCCATTTCTACATAATAAATAGAATTAAAAAAATAAGTGTTTTAAATTACTTAAAACACTGGCATGTTTTTTTTCTAACAGCCTAAAGAAGTATAATGGGTTGTTGTGTTAAACTAATTACAATATACTGTAATGTTTAAGCTTGGCTTGTTCATTAGTACATTTAAGCAAACATAACTAGCTATCCATGATTAGCGCTTCACCTTAAGTAACTAAAGGTATCGTCTTCTCCAGCATCATACCAAATCTGTTTTGAAACAATTTTAGCGATAACATGATCAGTTGCTTCTGAGGGTCCCAAAGACAAAATGCAAGCTCAGAGGGGACTGTGCTTTTTCTGTGGCAGCTCCTAAGCTATGGAATGATCTGCCTTTGAGCATAAGACAGGCCTCTTCTCTTGCTATCTTTAAGTCCCTTGTTAAGACTCATCTTTTTTCCTTGGCTTTTGGCACAATTTGAGAGGTTTCACTTTGTTTTATTCTGTTTGTATACTAATATGTATTTTATTCTCTATCTTTTCTATTTTTATAATTGCATTGTATTTTATGATTGTGTACAGCACTTTGGTCCTGTCCGGTGTATAAAGTGCTTCATAAATAAAGCTGGTATGGTATTGTATGGTAACATTCTTAACAAGAAGTTATCAGTTCAGTTTTGTCAAGATCTTGGGTCAACCTGCTTCTGTGACTAGATAATTTTTGTTTGTGTTTTTCTTCTCCTTGTTAACAATTTTAGATACAGAATTGACACCATTGCTAAAAAACAAAAAAAAACAAAAAAGTATTGTGATTCCCTTTTGATGTGCTGTATAGTTTTTACGTTTGTTAGTTTATTTTCTCTGTGTTCCAAACTGCTTTTAACATTGTTGTTAAAAAGTAACTTTGTTATGCTTGTTGATCAGTCCTGCTGTAGAAAAAAATATTCCCAACTCTCCATTCCAAAGTCCGGATATGAGCCAATTCCAACTCTTGTAAATATATACTCAACAAACTAAAGCATTTCTGTAAGCATTCAGGGTAGTATCTGAAACTGCATTGGTATAATACCAAGAAAAATGTATAATTTCCCCAATTTTATAATTTAATTTTCATTAATCTCGACTTAGGTTCCTAAAATGACTTGTTGATTTTCCAAATATTTACCTGTGACATGGGGTTTACAGTGGCACTGCCCTGTGTCCTGGTTGCAGATGGAAACTTCTACTGTTGAGGGGCTCATGGTTCCTTGGTCACTACAGTTACAGGATGTGCAGCCATTTGGATTTGTAGCATCGAGACCATACCAACCAGGCAAACAGTGAGTGCATTGACGGCCTGTTACTGCAACTTTGCAGTGACACTGTCCTCCAATCTTTGTATGACACAGACAGCGAGAGATGAAGAGATACAAAGGAAATATAAGGTATACAAATCAACAACTTTCTGAGAATTGAATTTAAAGGGCAGCATGTATGTACCTGGGCACACTCTGTGGTACCTTGGACAGTTCCAGCAGGGTTACAGTTGCAGGGCTGACACACATGAGCTGAGGTTGGATCAAAATCCTGCATCCTGAAGAATCCACTTACACACTGCTCGCAGTTCTTTCCTTATGATGAGAGTGACAAAAGAGATAAAGGAGGGGGAAAAAATTATATAATTTATTTATTTTTTTTTGTAAAATTATCAAAATAAAAGAACCTTTGCTTATATTCTATTCGGCATGTCCCGGTTTGAATCCAGGAATATTTAAATGATTAATATTGGAAGTATGAGATGAAACTTTACTCCAACATTTTTCAGAGTGAAATGAGCAAAACAGGAAAGAGCTCTTGTAACCGAGTCAATGAGATGCGCAGTTATCAGCACAGAAGTACGAAGCTTATGAAGTCTCTTTCACTAAGAATTCTCAAATGCTGCACCCGTGCTGTACACCAACAAAAACAACATCTCTCTTTAATAATGTCTCTCACCCCACACATGAAACTGTTGCTGAACTGGAGACAGACTGCTGCACCATAAATGCACAAAGGAGCGTTATCACAGATCCTTCCTGCCAGCAGCTGTAAGACTTTATAACTATCACTGCTCCTAACAAGCTAAAGACCTTTTTATACAAATCTTTTTGCATAGGTGATAGTCACTTTAAATAGCATGCTGCTGTCATTTTGTACATCTCTGCTGTTGCTATTTCTTAATACTGTAAAAATGTCCACATTAATTAATTTTTTAGGGACTGCACAAAACTTCTTTTTGCTCATTGTGTACAACATTTTTATTTGTATTGTAATATGTTTTTAACCTTTTTTCCCACGTTATTCTGCTTTTTTTTTATGTATGTACACTTTTTAATGTCTATACTTGTGTTACTCTTTTACTATAATGCCTGTCGCTTTGCTGCTTTTACAACACAATTTCCCTATTGTGGGATAAAAGGATTTTCTATTCTATTTCCTTTTAGCTTCTTTAGTTAAAGCCTTAGGCTTTCAGGACCAACAGGCAATATTTTCCATCTGAATTGTCTGTAAGTATTGTCTGAATAATCTGCCAGTAAGGAAGAATGAAAGAAAAGGAAGCAGAATGCTTAGCATAGGGTCCTCCTGACATTCCCATCCAATTTTTTTTATTTCTAATACAATACCTATATTGCCGCTTTTTGTGGCCGATACAGATATTGGACCTGAGACAGTACAAATCAAACATACTTTTATTACTTATTTCACAGTATGGACTGTAAAACAAATGTTGATCCAGTGGTAGTACTTAAAGGAACTAGGAGCAGGAATTGTGAAACAATACACATGCATGTCCAGCTTTTTTTATACTAATGGGTGATTAGGCGTTGCAAACCAAAGCCAACGAGCCCATCCATGTATCGCTCTATGCCTAGAATAGGATGTGTGCTGCAAAATACGCTACAATCTGGGGTCAGTTTAGGAGAGAGATGTGATGTCAATTGATGCCACAGACGCACCCCCGTCAGCTTTGATACAGGAAGCTGCGGTTGTTTCAGTGGTAGTACTGGAAGCAACTGTAGAAGAAGAAGCTGTTGTTTAAAACAGTGACAAGGACAACTATTGGCTTAATCTGCAGTCAGCAAACGACCACAATATACTCAAAGTCCACTAAAAGCGACACTGCCAAAAAAAAAAAGACTTTATCAGCAGCAACTTGTGAGTTGAAACAAAAATATGAAGCGGGGAAAGCACCTGGATAAATATTGGAAACAAGCTCAACTCGTGGAGGGAACAGTAGCTGGATTTGGGACAGAATACTGATGCTGACATGGCTAATTTCTTAGTGACCGTATAGGTAACATTATGTTTTGAGCTTGATATGAAATTGATATGAGATCACAGAGAGTCAGTGAGCCCTAACGTATAGTAGCGTTTGCTATTCACAATAGTTGCTGTGTAGCACTGAATGTTTACAGACGGTATGTTTACCAAAAAGTATAGAGAGGTTTTTTAGAATTATAATTCCAACCTGTCAGAGAGGGTTTTACGTTAGCAGCTTGCTGTAGCTACATGCTGAAGCTTTTATTTGTGTAGTAACATAAGTGGGAATGCATAAGCATTCCCACTTGATTAGGTTTTGTTGCTTTACCATTTCAGTTTGCATAAAAAATAGATGAAGCCAACATAAAAGTTACACTAAAATTAACATTATTTACTTCGTCGCTGAACATGGTGGTTGTTGCTGTAAAAAAATATATGCGGCGGTCTTAAAGTAAAGCGTCACGTTGTAAACAGCGTACAGGATCACCAGTGCAGTGCTATAATATATCCTATCTGTGAAGCGTTTCTGTGCTCTCCAGTGCCCGCTAGTCTAGTGACTGCAGTTACCGACAGTGCCAGTCATGTCACTTGTTACTCTAATTTCCTCCTCCTGCCTCTAGTTCCTTTAAACAGAGAATCACAGTCTACAACCATAGGCATAAGAAATACTGAGCCTTTTATTATTAACCAATGGGTCAAAATGAGCATGAGAACAGTGAGCAAAAATCCCAGAACTGCAGAGTGCTGGGAACAAAAGCTGCCATAAGTAAAACACAACCCCCCATGGGGGACTCGAATCTTGAAGTGCAAGGGGTGTCCCCTGTTTAAACCAATATATTTCCAGGCCCCTCTTAAGTTTTCCAGAAAAGTTATGGATGATCAAGAAGTGGACATGGAGGATACCATGTATTCAGATGCAACCAAGTTGGCACAAACTCAACTTGTCATGTTTGGAGGAAGAAGAATGCTGAATTGCATCCTGAGAACACCATACCTAAAATAAAGCATGGTGATGGAAACATGGGGCTGCTTTACAAATGGGTGTCAGGATCCCAGTTTTTGTGTTCGTCTGTTTGTCTTGTCTTTTGTGTTTCTCCGTTCCACCACCGGGAGGCGCCTGGCTCCGGTTCGCCTCCTCACACATCTGCAAGCTGTTGCCTCATCACCGGACTGCTCTTAAGCTGCTGGTTGCCACTACTTCGACGCCAGAGTGTTTGCCAGTTTATGCCGAGTCTAATCTGAGTTTTTGCATTTTGAGTTTTTGTTCTCTAGCCAAGCTGAGATCACATTGAGTTTTACTGAGCTCTTGCTCTCCCTGAGTCTCAACTTTGTTTGTTCTTTGCCTTTTGGCAGGAAGCCTTCCTGCAAACTGGACCTTTTTGGACCGCCTTCTCCCAAGTGGGATCAACTGAGTCTTACACTGAGCGAGGAGGTTTGGATGCAGCCACCTTTGAGCACGCTGAGATCACTCTCTGAGTAAGGAAGTCATCTTCACCACGACCCGTTCAAGTACCACAGGAAAACTGAGTGGCAACCAGCGGCTGCATCATTCCACTCCGTCCGAGTTCTGGGTAAACCCTGTTCCGCCCTCCACCGAATCAAACAAACTCCTTAAGACCTACACACAGACTGGAGTTTACGTGTCTCTTCTTCTCTGGAAACGTGAGTGGCAACAAATCCTCTCCTTCAAGATTAACAACTCAAATTCCCCACTGAGCCTGAATCTTATAGTCTGTCTTCCCCTCGTCTTCCAGTTTCCCAGCCGAGCAGAGTTCGGAGGAACTCTGCACCGAACTCAAAATACTCTTCAATAAAACCCATTCAAACATTTACTCTGTGTCTCTATGTTTGGCTTCACTGCATGTGGGTCCGAGCTTTAGATAAAATCATGACAATGGGAAACATTTGGCCTCTGTCATTACGAACAAAGGTTATACTACAAAGTATTGAGTTGAAAATTAAATTAACAAAATCACATTGTCCTTATTTTACTTCTTATTCATCTTTGTGTAAAGCAGTTTTAATAAAATCTCTTGGAATGAACAAGGCTTCTATTCATATTTGTTTTGTATCTGTTATATTTAAAATATTTTAAAAATATGATTTCTATTTTACGATTCATTAAATTTTGCAAAAGAGAGAGCACCTGTAGTATTGTGAATGCAGTGGTCACAGACTCCTCCTCCTCCACGATAGTGCTCATGTGGATGCTCGTCAGCAAGGACATCATAATGACAAGAAACAGCATGACCATAACACTGACAGAGTCTGCAGTTCATAGGCTGGAGCTGATCACCTGACCTGAAGGGTTTGTCATTGTAGAGTGGTGCACAGCGTTCGCACTGAAAAACAAAATGAACAAAAACATTTTATGTCAAACAAGAATTATGAAAACACATCTGCTAGCATTTTACATAATGGTAAAAGTCACAGTAGTTACATTACAAAGTTTGAAAGAAAAACAATGGATTTCCAAATTAAAGCATTAGTTTCTGAAAAAAAAAAATTAAATTGTCTTTTTTAAATTAGTTATTAGTTAAATAACTTGTGGTTACATTTACAGTAACATATTAGTATTTGCTACTGGTCCAGGGGGTACCAGGCCTTTCCCTTATAGACTGCTGCAGATGGGCACCAGCCTCACCGTGACATTGACGAATGAAGCTCCAGAAAAAGGATCGGAATTATTATAAGAAAGTAAACATAAAAGTAAAAGAGGAACAAGTCAGCAGAACCCAAATGAAAAGTAAAACAAAAACCCATTCACTTCTAAGAGTGATGTTCATTTTATTGCTAAATCTGCAAGTTAAAGATATGAGTTAACCATTTAGTGCCATACACTGAGGTTTTGGAGGTTTTTAAAAAGGTAGATTTAGTGTTTAAATCTGGCCTGTTTTCATCATAAGAACCAAGTGGTACCAATTATACAGTCTGCCCCAGTTGGGACAGTTTAACCAATCAACCTTGGATCACTGCTCTGTTTGAGATCCATTAGCAAGGAGTGGCTAAAGATATGTTTATATGCCTGTAATAAATACCAGGCTATATGATTGCCCAGTTCACCCCCCAAAAACTGGTCCCCAAAAGTACCTATAAATTAGCACAAGGAAAGGGATATTATAAGTGACTTGTAACAGCTATTGCTTTTACAAAATCCCACTTTCATGTAAAAAAATAAACATACCAAGGAATATGTGGAAGGGAAGTGGAGTTGCGTTTGTGCCTGTATGTGTGTGGGGGTTCGGAGGGGTTGGTGGGTGGAGGTGGGGTAGGGGGGTTATAAAAAACAATCATTTCTTTAGAAGAAAACAGCAGAGGAAGGAAGCAGCAAGTACAAGTCCTTTGATTATGTTCAGCAGTCAGTACAAATTATGGTGGACAAGGGGGGCATCAAATGGCAGGATTAAAAATGTATTAAAAAACACAGGAGTTCCTCCCATGTGTGACACATGTAGACCTGCACTGGGCCTATTATGTATGACACACAGACGAGAGGGTGTTCAGAAGGTAAAAAGGAGGAGGGGGAGAGGGTTGATGAGGACTTGGGGGAGGTGATATAATTTTGGATTTCAGGGAAAGAAAGTATGAAAAAAATAGCAACAAGAATAAATCAAACAGCAGCAAGTAAAATACATTATGTAAGATTTAGTGAGGAGAAACAACAGGAAAAAAATAACAATAAAACAAGAGGCAAAATCCTACAAACCTGCATTTGGTTGGGGTTGTGCAGCTAAATTGAAGTACATTGTTTAATAATCCACTATAAAAATGTATGGAACAAAAAGTTATAGAATCAAATGATATGGTCATATCTTAATTTTTTTTACATCTATGACCCCTTGCCTGTATGTCTTTTTCCAGGGTTATTACTGAATAAAAAAAAAACTGAATATGATTACCATGAAAGGGTTTTTCTAAAAAAAAAAAAGGTTGACTTTGGAGATATGCGTCAAAGAAACGTTCACATAAAAGGCAGCAACACAATTAGGGTCGGGAATTGATAAGATTTTCACGATTCTGATTCCCTTATCGATTCTGTGAAACGATTCAATTTCTTATTGATTCTGTGAAACAATGAATTTGGTAAGTGCACGGTGACATTCCTCTACCTTTGCCTGGGACGTTCTATTTCTGCCTGCCTCGGCGAAAACAGAAGGCAGTGAACGGGCGCTGCCAGCCTCTGAGCCAGCCAGGCTACCCGTCTCGTCACAGTCACCTAAATCTAATGGGGAAGGCATCCGTTTAATGAAAAAGCATTACTGTAAAATTTCGGGATATAAACTCATCTCCCTCTGATTTGAATAAACAAATGTCACCTTTCTTTGATCCCTGAACTGCAGAGCAAAGTCGTAGCAGGTTTAATAACCCCAAGAAGAGGCAGGAAATTGGTTTATTTCCAGAAATGGCCTGTGATTTACTAGGAACCTCATTAAGCACAGCCAGTGATATAAAACTAGCTACTTACCACCAGAGTTGCCTTCCATGCTACGTTAAAATGTATGCCATGTTGTGTGCGCAGGTGTCTCTGCATGTTGGATATATTTCCTCCCGCGGATGTAATTGCCAGTTTACGTCCAAACTTTTGTTCGGTTTTACCAGATGGGACTTTTCTAGACTTACGCCTGGTCACGTCGTACTCGCTTACTGAATGCAGTGTGCGTAACTTGCGTTAAAAACGTGACGCAAGTCGTGCCCAGCACTAGGCTCTGGTGCTGCCTGGAAACGTTAAGAGAATTGTTAAGCGAGCTGCCAAACAGTGCCATGGAATTGGAACACGCAGAACCGGTTCTGAACAGAAACCGGTTTTTGATTCCATCCCTAAACACAATGATTCCAAACATTAGCTGCATCTACTGAACTAATTTACTGCATCTTCAGCTTGTGCTAATTCCAGAACAGGATCATTACAAGGCAAGCTTCTTTCACTTTTCCATAAACCTAACTGGTTTGAAGCCCTAGAAATTGTGATGTTCTGTTTATTGTGAAACCTTTTTTTAAAAAACCAATTAATTTGTTTTCAGCAATTTATGCTACAGCTAACTTACCATCTAGAAAGTGGACCATTCTTTCTTGGAGTTTAAAAAATATGTCTACTTTTTTTATTGTGGCTCTTTTCTCTGGCATGTTTCACCTATCGATGCTACTTTCTACCTTCTGTCCAAAAGCTCTTTGAACCTCGCTGCTAAACTTGTCTACAGCTGTTGAATCCAGGAGTAGAAGATTTTCCATCTATGGGTCTCTTTTCATTTCTTTTGGTACCCTTCTGCTTCCAGCCTTCCTCATTTTCCAAACTTCTCTTTGTGGAAAACAAATCTTTCTGTACATCTCTCCCATCTTTCCATCTATCCACCTCCTCATCCCCCATCAGTCTCCACTGTCCCTCGACTACTTGTTCTCATAGTCACGGTGACTGTGTGAGCTGAAAATATTACCATAGCAAATGAAAGAGTTTTTTTTTCTTTCGTCTCTTTTCTTTTTATACAACATTGCTTTACCTTCCCTCCCTCCCTGCCTGCTAATTAGTCGAGGGACTGGTGTTTGGGAGTTAAAAGAGGAGCGTGCACGTTAATTCTACTCATACAAAAGGTTTTGATGCTGCTCCATCATCTACATGCAGCAACAGAGCAAAAAACGAGGACACATGAAGAAGATTGAGTCTGTGCATTTCTAATTCACAATTTGTTGGACCCTCTTATTTGGGTTAGGCCACTATAATAATCCTTATTAAGAGTTAAGACCTTATTTCTGTTTTTTTTTTCAACAGTAGTTCTGTCAGTGATAAACCATGATTCTAAATCACTCACTCTAAAAATATTGTTTTTTTTCAATCAATGTTATGTGAAAATAGTGCTCTGAAAAATCTTTGTCCCAAACCGATTTTTGCTTTTTATTATACTGCCGTTTCATTCAACAAACTTCACTTTAAAGATAACCAAACTAAAAACAAAGTACAGCATTTGTTGCCCAAATTAACTGCTGTCAAGAGCACTTGTTTTTAAAATCATCTTGTAGTACATTTGACAAATTTTTAAGAGAAACTTTGTGCTTTGGGCATCAACAATCTGCTTAAGATCATGCCACAGCATCTTAATCAGAAGAACTTTGACTAGACCAATACAAAACCTGTTTTTAATAAGTCTGTCAGAGATAAACCATTATCATGCTACATAACCAAGCTATGCTCAAGATCGATGCTATAAACTGAAGATATCAATCTTTTAGGATTTTCTTAAAAAGCAGGATTAATGTTCCTGTAAATTACCTTAAGTCATTCACATCCTGAAGAAACTAAAAATCTCCAGATCATCGCAACACCACCACCAAGGTTTATTCCCAATATGATGCAGTTTTACTCCAGCTCAAACAAAATAAATACCTTCCAAAAAGTGTTCCTTTTATTCAGCAGTAGTTATGGCCTTAGAACGCATGGTGTCTTTTTTCCCCCCAATTTCTTTTTTTGCTGGTGAATCATTAACCAGTTCTTTACTGCCACATGTTTCTCCATTTATAGATTCTGGTTCGAACTGTTTGCTTGAGAATTAAAGCCTTAATAAAACATTCAGAAGTGATAAAGTAAATAAGAATAGATAAGGCTTTTTTTCCCCATCTATTTATTAATAAAAACTCTGACAGTAACTGACAATGAGTTTAAGTTTCGTTGGTAAATATGAACTCTGCTCCACCCAAAAAATTTAAATAAAATATGTTAAAGTGAAATGAGGATTTAAAAAGATGGATATAACTTTTTCACATACAGTGCTGTGAAATCTCCATCAGGATTCCCCCCCCCCACCTCAAACAAATTATAATATTTAAAAACCCCTTATCTTAGGCAAAGACATTTGCTCTGATTAAAAAACTACAAACTAAATCTGTAGGAGTAATTTTGTTTTTTACATACATACTTTGCACTCAGCCCAGAATACCTTATAAATATATATATATATATATCGGTTTGATATAAAATTTTCATGTAAAATGCCATATCCCAATGGCTGTAAGCAGATAATCATCATGATCAAGAGAAATGATGGCCTGTAAACATCTGGTTTGAACTTTGTGATATGATACATATGCAAAAGAAAACGAAAAAGAAAAAAAAAAACTATCAGAGCAGGTCATATGTTTCTAGAGACTGCAGCTGTGTGTGTGTGTTGGTGGATATGTATGTATTGAGTGTAAATCTAAGTACTTTGGACTGTGAACCAGAGGAAGGAATAACATCTTATTTTCACTCTGACTGTTGTGACAAAACCTGCTGAGTGAGGCGACTACTCTAATGGATATGTGGACATTCAGATGGCCTGTCATAAGCATCTGTGCATGTGTGCGTGAGTGTAAATCCACTGGGAACACTCATCTTATCCTAAATGCCATGACTAATTTCACGCTCTCGCAGCAAAGGTCATGGCACTTGCTAGTATGTGTGTGGCAGTGCTTGTGTGTATACATCCATGTCTTGTGTATCTACAGAAAAGTTAACCTGGTTAACTCAAGTGGAGGTGAAAATCTGCTGCTGGTGCAGCCTTCAGCGACAAAAAATCTGGAAAACACCACTTAACGTCAGTAGAGATCAGACACTGTTGTCTCACACAGGGAAGCGAGCTCAAATAAACAGCTAGAACTGGATTTGAAAATAGCAACTGACAAACTTAGAAAATCCCTTAGCAAAAAGTAGTATACTTGAAGTAAGTTCTATTAAGAATACTTAAGTATAAGTTTAAAAAGTATACCGAACAATGTACTTTTAGTGTACTTGAAGTTGTTAGGATTCCAGTTTGTGTGGGTTGTTTTTGTGTGTTTCTTCTCTCCACCACCTGATGGTGCCCTGTTCTCGTTGGGCCTCCTTGCACACCTGCGGCTCGTTGGGTCTTTACCAGAGGAGTATTTGAGCAGCAAGCTGTCACTAGCTCGACGCCAGAGTGTTTGCCAGTATTGGGTACTCTAGACATACTGAGATTAGCAGAGTCTAACCTTAGTCTTGTCCCTCCGAGTCTAAGGTTGTTTTGTCTTTGTTCTTCGGCAGGAAGCCTTCCTGAAACACTGGATAAGCCTGGACCTTCTATAAATGTCAAAATGTGTGAATTGGGGACATTTGCTCTCCGTCGTGTCTACTGCTAGCAGGTTCTTGTGCTAAATGAAAATTAGCCCCTTATGCTTTCATTTCCAACTTTGACTTCCCCCACTTGTGGTTAGGGAAAAAAAAAAACACAGAAAAGCGCCACCTTCTTATAAACCAAATGGATCAAAGTGAGGAGAAAAAAGTAGCGGCTTTCTAGACAGCAAAAATACGGTACATTTGTAGCAGAGTGATGGTAGAATTCTTGCTGTTATTCGGTTATAATACTTTTCCAAATCGAACATTTCCTGAGTGACATCTGTTGTAAAGGTTTATAAAATTCAACTGAAATGCACAGGCCCCAGACATTCACTCATATGCTCTCCTACACAAAGGTGCAAACACAATTTTATCCCTGTTGGCAGCTTTGCAGCACAATCTGATGCAACCGTCAAACACATGCCTTTAGTATTCAAAGGTCAGCTTTATTTACCTGTTTCAAACTCAGCTGAATTGTTATATTTATACAAGTAGTAAAATGAAACATACCATTATGTATATTTCTAATACAATTTCTGATTAAGATAAGGTGAGCACTATAATGCAAAATTTATGATATATCTTTCAGTCTTGACTGAATCCAGTGGTAGTAGCAATATGCAGACAGAGTGACAGAATAAGAGATCAAGTCTGACACAGAGTGCACATAAAAAAGAATCAAAAGACAGAGGGAGAAAGTAGGAGAGTCCAAGCGTACCTTTGTACACATATGGCTTTCGGCATGTATGAGTGTGTGTGAGAGGGAGCCAGTTTTAGTGTGTGTCTTCTAAGGCCCCTGTTGATCATTTTGACACATGTCTGAGCATTTCTGTCACTTTAATGTCACTCTGGAAATTCTACAGATTAGTACAACATCCTTCATGGTGCTAGGCCGATCCACATCAACAGAACGTATGCAATATTAAACACTAATATTCCCCACAGCCTTTAAGCTCTAATATTACAAAGACAGAAGAAAGGTCTTGAATATTCACTTGAAGAGATGGCATGGACAGGTTTAAAAGAAAAGTGCACACAAACACCAAAAGAAAAGAGCTCTTTGTAGGCAAATGCAGATATTATACAATGATGTGTTTCAGATAATCAAAGCTCCTACAGAGAATAGGTCACATTAAAACATGTCCTCCCTACTTAAATCTGGTGCATCTCCCAGCTCAACAAAAGAAGTAAGAAAAAAGGAAAGAAACAGCTTGGGAGGATGGATTAATCTGAGGCCGATAAATATATGGAAGCAGGAAAGAGTCAAACAGAAAAGAATTAGATACATAGAAAGTGCAGACATAAAGAGTGGTACAGGGTGGGGGTTATACAAAACGTTTGAGTGAAACGAAGCAAAAGACAAACAGAGGGGAAAAAAGGGCTGATTAGAGATGCATGCTGGGGGAATGTCATTGTTCTAGTCGATTTGAGACATTATTTGAACAGCGACTCAGGAGAGAACGACAGAGTATGAGAGACAGAGAGTTATCAGTAAAGAAAAAAAGGATAAAGGTTGTACTGGGACCTAGAGAGCAGAGAGACAACTGTAGTCTATAAAAAGAAAGCATGAAAGATTTTTTTATATTAATACATAGGCACCTGTTTATGTCTGGGAACATTTTCCACGACAACTTATTTTTTATTTTTATTCTTTATTCAAACATGGGTGAATGGAGAATGATATTTGTTTTGCTTAAAAATAATCTGAGAAGTTTTTAGTTGTTTTCGGTGAAAATTGTAAATAGACAATGGTGTTCACTGGTTCCTCTATAAAACACTAAAAGCCAAACTAATGCACAGTGACTGGGGCATGAATGATGTAGAAGTAGTAAATAATGTAGGTTGTCCTGTGTGACAGTGTGTTAAAGCAGACATTCCTGGATATTTCACTCGACCAATGGAAACTAAAGCTGAGATGATGGCAACTGCTAGTGACATAGGCTTTTTTATTTTTTAAAGAAACAACCATTCATGGATGGCAGTTTAGATCCGAACATGATTCAACGGGAAAAGACAGCAGTTTTTAATGACAAACTGATAATTCTGTGCGTTACTATAATATTGCTTAAATAGAACATATCAGGAATCAAGGATCTTTCTTTGTCTCCCTCGGGAGAACCTCTCCCCAGACAGGAAACAGCTTCACCGTATACAACATACAGTCCACAACAAACTGAAGTCAAATACAGACTAAGTTTTAATCAAATACCATATTTTTTTCCAGTAATAGGATTTAAAATATCTTAAAAAAAGTAAACTGATTTCTGTTCAACATAGTCATTAAATACAAAAAAGCAAACAAAAAGGAAAGGCTGCATAGGAACAGCTTCATTAATGGACTTATGAAATAGAAAAATTGAATTTAATCTTAGTCAATACAATCTTGGAGAAACAAAAACATGCACACAATTGAAGGACTCAAGTGCTGCTAATGTTGTATTAATTGTATCCACCTCTACAGTTATTGGTCATGTGTTTCTTTTTTTCCAATTAATTTTCTGTTAATGATATCTAAGTTTTACTTTATTATTTATTTTAATTTTAGCCTGAATTGTCTGTCTAAAGTTTACAAGGAGAAATATTATCGCAGTGAAGGCCTGATCAGATCAAATACATTTCATCTAAACCGATTTGGTCTGAGTGGGAAAGAAATTTCACTTGTAAAAAGAGAGGTGTATTTCTCCAATCACTATTCTGATTGGCGTCCATGTCCTGACCCGTTCGGATCTTTGGAGTAAGATCATCTCCATTGTGCATGTGTGCAACGTTAGTGTTACGTTTTTCCACCTTTTTTTCTGATAAATTAGACCGTTTCATGCATGTTTAACTGATGGAATCTGCTCAATCACTTGTTCATGTACAGACAATCTTTATCAGATGTAAGCAGAGATTTTGAATTCCAATGAATCAAGATTTAGATTGGGACAGTGAAATTTTGCAGATGTTAATGTAACAATAGTGTAAATTTTTACCCAAGTATTAGCTTGAGCTGAGGTATATTAAATTAAGATTATAATCAAATGTGGAGTACAGATGCTCGGTCGGAGCTGCCTTCTCCAAACCTCTATATAACTTAAGAGGCTCTGATCTGTCACTGAATAGGTCACTTTACAGTTTGATTTTCTGTTAAAACCAGGTGCTAACTGAGCTAAGCAAATAGAATTCTAACCTACCTAACTAGATATATTTTTAGCTTTCATAGTAGGTTTTAATAAAGGGGGGATAATGGCATTGTAAATCCATGACCTAAATCTGCTAAACAAAAAAGTTCAGCCAATTAGATTCCAAAACACCAAGGGGGAAAGTTCCTTTCTACGACAGTGCATGGGAAAGTAATTAAACTTTTATGCATTTTTATTGACATTATGTCATAAAACGGTTCAAGTACTCTGCAAACAACGAATAGTTGAGGTCTACAAAGAGCGATTAAAAAGCGCCCTCTTAATTTGCAGTCAAAACTTTAAAAAAACTAAGGGCAATAGTTTAAACATTTTTTAAGGATAAGAAGAATTAAATTTGCGAGGGAAAAAAGAAGAAATTTATTTACATTTAAAAAAATCATGTATTTTGTTGTAATTCCTTAAAAGTTCCCCTGATGTTAAAAAGTGATTAATCAGAACCCTGAGAAGTTTTTGCCCACAGGGATTTTCTCTCTCTTTCTATTTTGAGCCCTGCCGGATCTATACAGTAACCTCTACATGCTTTAAGATGCTTGGATCTAATTCAGACATTTATAGTTGCATCTAAACCCCCCGTTAAAGCATAAAAGTGTGATGGTTCTGTATTTAAATAGGTGAGACTTTTCAAAATGAACTTGGAAGGTTTTTATCACAAATAGTTGTGTAGAGCGATGTCATAGTGCATGTGAGGTCAGCTTTATCTATATGATATAATTATTGAGCAGTTGTTACTCACATTATTTCCGACGGTGTGGCTCTCAGGTAGACACAGACAGCGGTAAGGGGTCACACTGGTGTCACACTGATCTGCATGGCCGTGACACTCACATCTGTTCAGGGAAAAGTTGGGTCATGGTGTTAGAATAAATATAAAAAATAGTGAAAGCTACTTATGCAACGGAAATTAAAAATACATTTTACAATGAAAAAAAAAAATACAAAGACTAGAAAACCATTGATAGTGCAGACCCCTGCCAAGCAGCTAATTTTGCCCCTTATTATGACTTACACCTAAAACTAAAACTCACACATGATCTGGATTATTACCAAACTCAAATGATTTGTTTCCTTAGAATAGTATAAAACTCCTTAAAATTTGTTCATAAGTTTTAAAGTAATCCCGCTAACAGAAAAAAACAACAAACAAATATTTCTTAAAACATTAGCCAGAGACTTTAAACGTTTAGCCACAGAACAAAGGGTAACCATTAAAAGTTGTGGATTGTCCACAAGCCTAAATTTGCATGCTAACTGCAACTGTTTCTTCCATTCTGTGTGGCGAAAAACCCACTTCAAGAATATTACTGCCACCTAAAGCTGCAGTGAGATATGTATCATCTTATTCTAGTTCAATGTAATGTGATTTAAATTGAGTGCCTCTGCGATTTAGAAATTGTGTTTAGTTAAATTGCAATTATATTGTAAATGCAATTAATGCCGTGGGTAACAGATTTTTGTCAAACCTGAGTAATGATGCTGACGTTTATGGCATAAATATGGCCCATCCTCATATATTTCAAACACTAAAGACAAAATACACAGCACAGAATCTGGACTGATCAGGATTTTTAATGCCTCTACATTTTTCATTCTATCTCCTTCCCCTCCTGTTCTTGTATTTAGGATGCAAAGTTGTGCCTTTCATCTTTATGCTACAGTATGCTTTTGCGTGGAATATGTTTGGCCTGGAGTTGAATTATATTTTGTGAATAAATTCTCATATTTTGAATGGAAGTTGTTATGCCTTTACTCCATATGTGTGCAGTTACTGTTTGACCATGATTTGAGCTTGAGTCAAACTCTCATTTGTTGTCCTAAAACACAGCTGGTTGGGCATGTGTTCACAGAACAAATGACAGTCCAAAACTTATTTGATTAAATATAAAATAACATGAATGAATTTAATTGCGAAATATTTTTACGGTCTCCCATGTGTGGGCATTGAATAAAAACAGTCCACCATCATAAAGAACATGAGACAAAAAATCAAAGATTCAGTTAAATATTTCACCTTTTACTTTCAAAAGGAAACACATTTTAAATATCATTGAAAATCTTCACACCAGCAATCTGCTTAAGCAGATATCGCAATGTGCAAGTCTGTGCATCCCTAATAATATCACTTTTCATTCTCCTCCAATATTAATGTTTACATGCTTTACCAAAAGAAAAAAAAAATACGGAAGACGAATTAAACAGAAAGGAGTGACATGCATGAATGAAGATCGCACAGATGAGGTTTCAGCAGCATTAAATCTGTTTCTCCTACTTCACTGTAACAAGCTACTAATTAAAACAGCTTAGAGGGAGGGAGAAGGAGAGAAAGAAGATGATTGCCTCCTGCATAATCCTATAATTACCACAGTCATAAAAGACAGTCACTATGTCAGTCACAATGTCAGTGTAATGAAAAGATGTGTTCACAATTACTCTCAAAAAGCTCTGCTGAATCCCAACAGTCTGTGTGGAATATTTTTTTCTCAGCTGTGCTCACTCACTTCTTACAAATCGGTTCTCCAATGTTTCTTTTAACCAATTATGACATTTATATTGGCTTTGATATGATAAAAATGACGTAAATAATGAAAAATCCTGACTCTTTAAACTTTTTTATTTATTTTATTCTACAAATATTTTTTTTTCTAACAAGAGAATTTGGAACCAGAACTACCAAAATTGCTTTGCCACCCTCTAGAATATTTAAACAGCTATAGGACCCAGGTGCATTATCAGATCCACACTAAATTGTATGTGCTTCCTGATGACTGACTGTTTAACATATTGCAATGGCAAATTGAAAACATCTAAAGCCCACCCACCGCCACTCACTGAGGACAAAGTAACAAGTTCTGATGAAGATTGACCGCTAATGAAAGGCTTCAGATGTTATAAACTGGAAGAGACTAAAATCTCCATGAGATTTTGAGGACTTCGCGCTTGTGTTAAACTAAGCCTGATTGAACATAATATCAAAGGATGTAACATTGCCTAGAGGTGAGAAGCAGAGGTTGTGGGACAGGATTTCAGAACACCCATGATGGTGACTCATGCCATTACGGTGTGGAGGTAAGGGAGGTGTTTAACACTGCATGCAGCTTTAATGATATTTAGCATTTGGTCAACTCAATATTTATGTTTTTTCTTTAGTAGTTCTACAAATTAAAAGCTTAACTTTATCTGAAAGATCAGACACCTTCAAGAACATACTAAGACAGACAGTATATCTTCAAAGACTTTTACCTGCCACTGATTGTGATCTCACTTATGGCAAAGTGTCTGTGTCGCTGGTCGACTCCATCTGCTCCGGTGTGGTATTGTCCTTTCATATGTATTCTGACCTGGGAAGCTAGCACCATCTCTTGCAGGCCAGGAGTTTTATAGAAGTCATTATATCCTGGCCTCGGATGTGGCTGTGTGGTCAGGAGACTAAAGGTGATATTACCTCCTAAAAGTGGCACATCACTGGTGTACAAAAAAAAAGAATTAGTGTAACAAAGTAAAAAAAAAACAAACAGTATTTATAGATGAAAGAATTAAAACACTATCTCAAAATCTGAATAAAAAAAAAAATCCTCTCTGAAATTAGAGAAACACTGCTTTCCTGGTTTTCCTGAGTGCTACCAATTTCAACTTTTTATTTCAGGTCAAACTTGCCGATTCTGTTTTTTCATTCATTCCAAACTCGGCAAACTGATTTGTACATTCCCATTTCCTACAAATATATACACAAGGGATGTGAACGTTATCTCTTTTTTCTAGTTACAGAACAGCATTGCAGATAGTGGGCCAGTGTGAGAAAAATAAATCGAAGATTAACTTTTCGAACAGTAAATTATGAAAAATATGAATCTGGCTAAGTTTTATAGATCAAGTACTCGACATGGACATGCTTTGTTGCACGCTGAATCAGAATTGGCTGCAATGCAAAAATCTTGTTTTCAAATTTGAAACATATTTTAGCTAAGAAAATTTATGCTATTTTAATTATTGTCTAACTTTATGGTCTACAGTCAAAGTCTCTTTTTTTAACGTTAAAATTGCTATCCTCATTCTTGCCATGGGTGGGACTAACACTTTCTCAGAAATCCAAACTTTTCTTTTACAGATAAAATTTGGAGCAGCAAAGCAGACTGTGCACTCCTCTCCAGTCAAAAACCCACTGCATGCAGAGAGCAGCGGAGGCCCATTGCATTAATTCAGACTCGTGTGTGATACAAATAATAATCCCAGTGGATGACTTGACAAATAAAAACCCTAATAAAACATATACAGCAGGTTTTCCCACTTGCAGACCTTGTTGGTCTCTTTCATTTTTATCAGATACTTTTCAGCTGTGAGTTTTGGAAATTATAAAAAGAATCCTGAAAATTGCGTTGTGTAATTCTTAAGTAATTAACATTTCATCATTAAGGTGCCTGGAAAGTGCCAATGATCCAAACAACAAACATACTCAAAATTAAGGTACCTGATACGTTAATGCTATACAGACATGTTCTTCAAATCTTAGTCAATATAGTTTACCAACCTGGGCATTTGCTGGCAGTTGACAGAGTCTGGTCTTGGTAATGGTCCATTGTTCTGCATATCAAAAACATTGCAGTTTCTGGCCATATACTGCCAATCTAACCAGGATTGCTCTGTCATATCCATCTCCTGCTCAGAAAAAGGAAGCTTCTGTCTCTGAATCAAAACTGACTCAGGCAAAGGCCCCCGAAACTGCACTATAACGTAGAACACCTGATATAGAAAGTGATAAAAAATTACAGAAATTAGTATTTCAACTGAAATATTTTGATTAATAATTAAAATACAATAAATAAATAAATACAATAAACAATAAGAACAACATTTTGAGGTTGTTTTCTGTGCACAGTATTTAGCAAGCTTGATAAAAAACTTACAAAATTAAAATTAAGTTTTCCTTACTTGGCTATGCTTTGCACACATAACAATAACACTAGCCAAACCGGTTAAGAAACAAAAATAATTCTCAGCAGCTGCAACTGTTACAAAAAAAGTCTGAAACTGAAAAGTGCACAGAATTATTCGATCACACAGTGTTCAGAAAGTGCATTTTCCTCTATTCTGCACTTTAGATGAATGACTGTTTAGGTGCGACTGGTACTCGATACTTTTGAAAATGAGTATTGTATCCGGATACAACGTTTCAGTATCGATACTTTTTTGAGTATCGATACTTTTGACAACCCTAATGCAAATCATCACACATTGCACAATCACATATTTTTGTAGTCTGCCCATGGCAAGGTGTTCAATGACATTTGTATAAATGCAGGCTGTGGAAGAACCACACTGCTGGTACTACTGGACCTTAGTGCAGCGTTTGGCACTGTTGATCACCTAGTATGGAAAATTGGTTGTGCTTTTCTGGTAAAGGTCTTTTTTTTCTGAGAGTGGGTAACTTTATACCAGGGACCACAAATGTTACATGTAGCGTTCCCCAAGGGTCCATCTGAGGTTCCTCCTATTAAATATCTCTATCGAGTAAAAAAAAAATTATTTTCATTCTGAAGGTGTGGCAGCTTTTAATTTGCTGTGCAGTGCACCACAATCAATTATGTATAGCGGAAAAACTGAATGTGCTATATAAAAAAAACTGGCCTTGGTTCAAGCTAGGGTTTAATTATTTCCAGAATTTTAAATCTGCACCTTATAGTTATAGTAATGAAATACTGCAACCTTTGTTGTGTGTTTGTGCACGTTAAAATTATCTATCTATCTATCTCTATATATATATATATATATATATATATATATATATATATATATAAATATTTTAAGAACCAGACTTTCACTTCTAAAGCGACCCTGTACCCTTTGACAACAGTTGTACTCACCACAATGTATTTATTTTAGTACAAATGAAAGATGATTTTTTTTTTTATATCCATGTAGAGAAGCTACTTTCTATCATGTCAAATGTAATAATGTTCATATTAAATGTCACTGCTTGGCTCCCATCCAAGTTTTTATTTCAAAGATTTACAGTAGACAATGCCACATTACTTGTATATTTTAGCAAACATAAGGATGTGAGTTCTATCACATATAACCTATGAGCACATTTGTGCGTATGAGTCTTATCTGCCACTCCAGCGGGCCGGGACTCTGGGTTACACAGCAGGGAGTACATTAAGCCACTAAGGCTGTGAAAACCCACTCACACACAAACTCAAATACCCCTGACTTCAGAAAGTGTCTTTTATGTTGAGTTTTGAGTTGAGCAGCCACATGAGGACAGCCTCTAAAATATTGCACCCCCTACAAACAAACGTTATGTCCTGGTATCCTTCCAGGGGCTTTCCATTGCCTTCCATTCATTTCCCTAACTCAAACCAACAACCTAACTTGCCAACACATACCAAACGTTACACCTAACCTCAAATTAATTCATGCTTTAGTCCTAAATCTAACCCCAACCCAAGAAGAGAACTTCTCCTCATGGGGATCCATTTTTGGTTCCCACAAGTCCCCACTAAGTAGCATTTTCCTTGGAAACTGACCCCACAAGCAAAAAAAATACATAACCATGCACATAGGCCGTACACATACAAAAAAGAGGAGGACAGGGTCTTCTAATAACAATACCTTAATCCAATAGTTTGCCTGTATTTTTTAATTCTCTGTCCCTCTGTATTTTAGCTATACAACAGAGAACTACTTTTTACATCAACACACAGAAATGTTGCATATAATGGTGTGATCCATTGTCGCTGATGTAACAGGAACTATGCCCCTCTGAAGACACACCCCTCTGGTGTAGGTTTTAAAACGACTAGCTTCCTGTATTAGCGGTGCTGTATTTGCCGGTGGCTCTGTGTTGCTGAAGGCTAGACAAAGCGCTTCCAGCTAAAGGCTACACTAAGTAAAAACCATCCCTCCGGAGAAGTCTGCACTCGCTGGACCGAGTCAGACTGCCTTTTTCTTTCTTTTTTTTTTTTTTTATATACTCTAATAATCCCAGAGTGAAATTACTTCATTTAGCTGCATTTAACCCGTCCCCTTGCGGAGCAGTGGGCTGCCATTGTGCGGCGCCCGGGGAGCAGTGTGGGGTTAAGGGTCTTGCTCAGGGAGCCTGAGTGACAGTCTGTGGGAGTGGGGGATCGACTAACAACATCAGGATTCAAAGCCCTATGCCCTAACCACTAGACCGGACACTCCCCCCATTTCCTGCGATTCAAATAGAGTTGAACAAAGTGTTCCTGAAGCCTGCTGCAGCAGAGACAGAGAAGAGCTAATCCAGCTCTGTTAACCGCCGAAAAACAGGGCCCTGATCGTTGTTCGCCGAAGGAGTCGTTAGAAGCCGCCGGACCACGACTGCCTATAACGGAGAGACGCAGAAGCACCAAGGAGGTGCTGTTGGAGACCGGGGCTACGAGCTAACTAGCATAGCTAAAGAGGGAGACGTCCCGTGCTACCGTGATTTATAAAAATAACCCTTTGCAAATCTCCTCTTATTATTGCATCGGATTTATCCAAATCTCTTTGAGCTGGTGTCGGATGAATGGACTAGACCGAAGACGGGTCTGCAGAAAACCATACTGAGCTGAGGGCCTTTATTCCACCGAACCAAATCAGTAACCTCATCCTTCCCCTCCTTTCCATCTGATGCTAAATAAGTGCTCGATAAACTAGGTAGAATAGAAAGTCGTGTTGGTGTTTTTATTTGAAATAAGCTTTCTGATTTAACTGCTGATGGTATTAAGAGTGAATGCTAATGCTCACTGCAGACTGAACGAGTCACGTGTTGCTGAAGCTAACTGCTCAATCGTGAGCTAACCATCCCATTGTTTCAGTTGGACCCGACCAGAACCAGAACCGTTAGTCCTTCTTGGTGGTATGCTGACATTACCCTGGATACCCCGGCTCTAGATACATCACAAAGACTTGCTGTCTTGGTCACAGATGCGCCAGCAATACGTGAACCAACAATTTGTTCTCTTTTGAACTCTGGAATGTCACCCATAATGTTGTGTGCATTGCAATACTTTGAGCAAAACTGTGCTCTTACCCTGCTACAGTAATTGGACCTTCACACTCTGCTCTTATTAGTTCAATGTGCAATTAATGAGATTGGCCACCAGGCTGGTCCAATTTAGCCATGAAACCTCCCACACTAAAATGAGAGGTGTTTCAGTTTCATCGTCCAACCCCTGTATCAGCTGTGTTCTCCCAATAGCACTGCAGACTATCAATTTGCCTCTAAACATCAGTGCTGTGTAGGTTATTGGTTTAACTTTTTTAAACACTTTATTACCAATCTGTGCCATATACAGTACATGTCAAATTCTATTTAATAGTATAATTACATCAGTGTTTACTAATCACATTTCTGGGGTATGAACCTGTTCTGAAGTAAACTCCTGATCAGATTGAAATACTTGTACATAAAACGCAAACAAAGGATCTCCATTAAGATCCCATAACAGATGGTAGCTCTATTTTTTAAAGATTATCATGAAAATGATAATATCCAACAATAAAAGGCCTTCTTATATGACAGCAAAATGCATCCTAAGAGTACAAACTGGTGGTTCTGTGAAATGTCTCTAGACAAAACAAAAAATAAAGTGTTTTGGTTTCCAAACACATTAAATAGTCATATATGAGTTGCATTACCTGATATTGTCCATTAGCCAAATCCACTGTAATAGTGATTCCGTCATCTAGCTCCTGCAAACTCATGACCTTAGACAGCCACATGGTGCCCATATCTTGATCATTAATGTAACTAAGTGGATGAGCGTTGATGTTTAGTCTCAAGACCCTGTCATTAGTGGTGTCCTCAACAGCATTAGGAATACAGTATCTGTAGACAAAGAATAATTAAAATCATAATTCTATTTTTGGACCCAAATTTCAAAAATTTTTCTTCAGTTTAAAAAACTAAAATAAAAAAACTTTTAAAAGATTTTACTTCACTGAAAACAAATGTAGTAACACATGTAATCACAGTTAAATTTGCAAAAATAAAACAACTCAATTTGTGTGATTTGCATTTAATTTACGTATATAATGATTTGTTAATCTCTTTAAACACTCTAGATCAGGGGTCTTCAACGTTTTCCAGGCCAAGGACCCCCTCAAACTGATAGCGAGATCAAACGGGGATCACCTAATTATATATACTGTATGAAATTGTGTTTTGTCTAACTGGTCCTATAGTCACTCTATTACAGATGGAGTAATGTAACAAAAGTAAATTTTCCCTGGGATTATTCATCATTATTCATTCATTATTTTTCATCAATGAGGATTCTGATTCCTCATTAATGGGACAGAGCTCCTGTGTGTCGCTGAATGTGCACATTAATAACTGAAAGACATCTTCTAGCTCCATTTATCTGTTTACCACAGTGTATTAAAATCACATTAACGTATATTTAAAGACATTTCAACTAGTGGAAATAATTGCAGGGGGACCCCATGCAGTACCTCTGTGGACCACCTAGGGGTCGTGGACCCCATGTTGAAGACCTCTGCTCTAGATATTAAATACAGCTGTTCTTAAAAAAACAGGAATATGCTTCCCGTTTTATCCAGAGAATTAGTGTAGTAAATGCATCTAATCACAAATGGCTCATTTTAACAATTTTTACAGCGCTAATTTGAGTTCAACTGAACAGATGATGTTGTACTTCACCTCTCAACTAATGGATGTACTCTGGGATGGCTGGAAGGACAGCGGCACTCAGAGTGGACATGCAGCTTTGGCATGACTCCGGAATACAACTGGACTATTTCTCTGTTGAAGCAGCAAACAGCAACATCAAACATTATTGAAGCACCAAGTTCTGCCCAAATTACATGAGATATAAATATGATATAATATGATCTTCACACTGATGCATATTTTCAAATTAATAAATGAAACATTTTATAACAGATTGGTCAATAATCTGCTATAAATAAAACACTTACATAGGTGTGCCGCATTATTCTGCTACATTGCTACAAAAACAATCAGCACGCTAACTTGGGACTGATCATTTATGCTTAAAGAAGTAAAGATAGAACCATGCTTAACTTGTGGAACAAAAAGTCAGGTTGTTTGTTACAGCAGAACTCCATGCATCCTCATCCAAATCAAACCATTTCCCAACTTGCCTCTATGACTACCATTCTTGCCTGCTCAGATGCATTTTAACTGTAAATAACTAAACCTTAGGCTCCTATTGAACGTCTTTCTTGAAAAGAGGCTTTGAACCTAAATTTTTGGACAAAATTTAGGAGAACATGTTGACTTATTATTATTAATTTTTTATAAAATAAGCTTGTGCCAACAGGGATCTAAACATGCAATGATTAGCTATTTTTAGGCCTTTGTTTTCCTTTCAGTACTGTATGTTTCTCCTTTACTTTTGTCCCAAATATATTCATGATGAGTTAAAAAGATCAATTCAGCTGAATATTTTATCCCAGCAGATGTTTACAAAAAATCCCTATACAACTCACCTGTTGGTCAGTGTAGTAGGATAATATCTAAAGTCCTGCATCCGCCCAATGAACTGATTAGACCCTGCAGAGATAAAAGCAGAGTTAAATGGATCTAAAGAAGGTGTTAATGGGTTTCTTCCAGAATGCAGTTAGTGAGAGGATTTCATAGTATTTACTGTAGAAGATTATCTTATCAGTTTCTTAAAACCTGCCAACTAAGGCTGCCAACTGCTGCCTATAATGGTGAAGATTTTAACACAAAGTCAAACAGGGTCTGCAACAGAGCTCAATTGTCTCCACTGGAGAGCAACAGGCCTTTGAGGGCAAATTGATTGGTGTAATAATGATAGTCTGATTTAAGCTGATTAAAGGACCATGAGGTATAATCATATATTTTTCTCAAATCCATCTTGTGATTGTGACATAGACAACCAATTGGAGATAAATCTTTTTATATATAATGTTGGTTTGGAGAAAAAAAGGCAGCTGAAAATATTTAAGTCATTTTGTCTGAATAAATACAGACCATCAGTATCATCCACATTAATACAAAAAATGTAGTCAGTTTTTATTCAATATAAAAGTTTTGTAAACTTTATGAATAACTGTCAGACCTTCTGATAAGAAGGTTTTGGGTTTATCTTCAAAATAGCTGCAAAGGTACAAATACTGTACAACAAATACTGTGGGTAAATATATTCTCTTAAATAACATTTGTGCTATGGAAAAAATCCATGCAAATTAACATGCAAAAAATACAGGTTTTGCAAAATATTATTTTGCTAAATCTGGTGTAAGTACAGTACAGACCAAAAGTTTGGACACACCTTCTCATTCAAAGAGTGGTAGATTGTAGATTCACACTGAAGGCATCAAAACTATGAATTAACACATATGGAATTATATACTTAACAAAAAAGTGTGAAAGAACTGGAAATATGTCTTATATTCTAGGTTCTTTGAAGTAGCCATCTTTTGCTTTGATTACTGCTTCGCACACTTTTGGCATTTGGCTTTCTGTATAAACCTCGATTATTAACAAACAGAAAAGTTTTAAAACTTTTTTTCCTAGATAAAATATTTGAAAAAAAAACTAATATAATAATTTTATTACACAGATATTGATTGGAACAATGTTTTAAGATAAAAAAAAAAACTAAGGTTACGATCAAACTGCTGGCCTTAATGCGCAATTCAAATTTTTTTGTGAAATCCGATTTTTCAGTGATCTCCTGTGTGAACTGCATTCATACAACGCAAGTGTCCCGCATGCGCAGCAGAGGACACAATGACGTCACAAGCCAGCGAGCTCTGTGCTTAGGGAAGTAAACATGGATGGTTTTGCAGGAGCGCATATAGTGATCTTTTCCAACCATAAAAACACAATCGTGGTTAAACATAACTACTACTCTTAGCATTATCTTCTGTCATGTTTGTTCTTTTTCTTCCCCCTACTGCATAGCAAGATGCCGAATAGTGACCTTTGTCGGGTATTAATGTTGTTCAGGCCGGATGAATGCGACCTGGCCGTTCACACACAGGTCGCATTTAAAAAGATCATATCCAAATCGTATTCAGGACAACCTAGCCATGTGGCCTGGGTCGCATTGGAAAAAATCTGATCTGTGTTATTCAGACTGCCATGAAAAGATCAGATACAGGATGCATATGGGCAAAGAAATCGGATTGGGTCACTTCAGGCTGCTGTGTGAATGTAGCTTAAGTGAGTACACTCCTGACATTCTCTGCTTCAGTATTCTCTGCTTCAGTATGTCAGAGTAAAGGGCTGTGTATACTCCAGCAACACTGTGTTGCAGTGAGCTTGTCGCAGGTATGACGCAAATAATTTTGATTTATGCTCAACTTTGTAGCATGATTTGCGCTGTGTTATCCCACACCACAACGCAAGAGGCAAAATCATTAACTAGCTAGGATTTTGGATGTTTATGTGTCAGTTTGACGAGCTTGTTCGCCGTCTACAACACCTCATCCAACACTGGACAACACACAGTTCACCCGTGAGTGTTCCCGAAAGACTGGCCGTGGTGCTACATGTTTTGGCTTCGGGTGCAAACCAACAGACCGTTGTACAAAACTACAAGCTAATATACTGCACAGTGTTTAGGATAGTGTCCAAGGTGTGTCAGCTACTGTGGACAGCATTACAGCCAGAGTTTCAGCCATTAGGTACCAAACAGGAAATATGCATAGTGTATCTGCGTTAACTGCGACACACACACAGACGACCTGGTTTCTGAGCATAAACCAGGCTTAAATGTTCGCATTCATGGTTTCTGCAATGACCCATCCAGAGCTGGGAATCTCTAATGCTGCCCCAAACCATGACACTCCCAACATCATGCTACAGTAGGTTGTAGGCAAGACACACTTGTCTTTGTTCTACTTGCCTGTTTGCCACCTTAACACAATCTAAACTAAATTTGCCTTTCCTGCTCTACCAACAGGAAATGGCTCCAATTATCCATGCCTTTAGTCTTCTTGTCTTCAACAAACTGTTTTGGCTTTCTGGTGCATCATTCCGGGAAGAGGTTTTATTCTTGGGAGGCACTCATGCATATCCTATTAATGCAGTGTATACCATATGGTCTAAGTATTGACAGATAGAATGGCATATTTTAAGTGTCCTCCCAAAAAAGATACAAAAAAAATAAAGAACAGAGAAAATATAAAAAAAAAATTCAAATTTCTATAAAATGCAAGATAAACACTTTTTCAAAGGATTGATTGTGCTGGAATACTTCAAACACAATGGAAAACTGTCTGGGTGCACATGGGGATACACCAGAGACTCTGTCATACTAAACAGTACAGTTAACTCACATCTCCACACTAAGCAATGCAAAAATGATAACTTGGGAGTAAGAGACCAACAGAGATGATGCTGGTGATGGTGGCCCTGAGAGGAACAAAGTCTTTTTCTGTTCAAACAACTTCCTTCTAGTTTGACTAAGTCTTAGGAACTGGATAACGTCTTTAAGCACTGACAGAACCCCTGCCATGTTAAGCCTGTAAAAGTGTGCATTTCTGTGTTAGTGGCTTTACCTTGTGGATTCCAAAAATTATCCTTGGTTTAGCACAAGAATGTGTGTAGTTTGTAAATGTGTGCCTTTATTTACACTTGAGAGAGTCTCTAGTTTGTGTGCCTATCCACTGTATACATGTGTGTGTGTTTTGGGTAATGTTTAGAGTGTGGCTTGTGCATGGAAAACAGAGAGAGTGTGAGCGAGTGTTCTGGGATGTAAGTGTGCAGCCTTAGGCTTTGGCTCAGGATTTCTTTAGTGTGTGGAAATGGGATTATATCTTCCACGGAAAAGCACTCTCCCTATTGTTACTGGAATGATGCAAGGTATAAGCTCTAATTCCCTACTGTCTGTGTTGGTCTCTTCTTTCTGTGTGTTTTAAATTGATGGTATTCAATTGTGTCTTATTGTATTTTTTGTATATTGTTAAAAAACGAAGCAGCTCATATTGAAACATATATATTATATAACATATATAACATATATATATATATAACATAACATATTGAAAAGATATATCAGAAGATTGTTTATTCATTTAGTGCAAATTTTGCATCCGTCATTAAATGTTTTAATGACTAAGAGACAAAACTTAAGATGCACACTGTATGAGAGGCGTTTAAAAAAAATCTTTATGAAAATGTGATATCTGCTGGACTTTTCAGTAATAACTTACCATTTCTAATCGTGACCCTTTTACTTTATTCCTACCATACTAGTGAAAACCATTTTATACATTTTCTTCTTTAATGAGGGAAGGTTAAACCAAAACATAATTCCCATCATCACAGCAGTCCAAAATACAGTCTGCAGTGCTAACACGTGCTAATAAAGTGATAAAATGTGGATGATGCCCAAAAAATTGATCCCCAATGCTGACTTGACTGACCAGGTTTCCAGCCTTGAGAAAGATTTTCTAGGTCTTGTAAAAAGTTGTGACTTTATGGCCCTTTGAAGAGAAGGGTTGTTTGTGATATTCTATAGTGAGTGTTAAAATGAAGTTATCTTGCTTGTCTAAAGTAATTTCTTTCTGTTGTATTTTGAAATATTTTTAGCACTGTATATGCTGCTCAGTGTGAGTTTCAGTTATTAGTTATATGATATTAAAAGTTAATGTTCTCTAGAGTATAATGTTTTTGATATTATGCATATTATTTGAAAAAAAATTGCTTGCTGATCATGTTATGTCCCGCACTAATTTTACATTTACTGCATTTAAACATCCTTCCAGTCAGTTCAGCGATCATTAACCTACCTAAATGCGACTAGATTCAGTCAAAGAAATTCAAATTATTTGATTGACTGTGGTCGAGATCCAGGTTGAGTGTTAACAGTTTGCATATTCCACTCGCTCCATTCCCTCTCAACCCTGATGGGAATGTAGGTAGTAGATAAACCCTAGCCAAAAAAAGTATGATGTGTCCGGCGCTTTAGTTGGAAAATCAGAAAAATTAGGGTTTAGGAAAAAATTCAAAAAAATGTTTAAAAAGAAAATTAAAATTGTGAATTATAGAAAGGTCTGTTAAGAATAGGTATAACCCTCCCTTTGTCCGATTTGGGGATCAAAGGCAGTGAAAAGCTATAGATATCATACAGTATATTAACTGCATGGAAAATACAAAATATTACCCTTGCCCATGCATAAAAGTATCATCAATTCAAGTTCCTCAATTCAATATATTGATTAGTCTTACTAAGTAAGAATGTTCAGCTAGCACTGATTGCTGCTTTCTGCCTTTAAATTACACTCCACTACCTTTGGGGTATAAGGCTCCTTCCTGACTACTTGTGTTTGGAAATTTCAATAAACAGGTACAAAATCAAAAACAGACATGGTTGTTAATCGATACAGCTGATCAGTATTTGCATAATTAATCTTCAGATCAGAATTCCAGGCACTCCCCCTGGGTTCAGCAACCTCCTTTTCTTACACACAAAGGATACAAACACACACACACTTGTGCCGTCCTGAGCCAATCACTTTCATTGATCAACCTTTCTGATGTGATCTTCAGCTGATCAGATGCTACCTGCTGTGAACTAGGAATCAATGACTGATAAACGAGAACAAAAACACTCGTTTATCACTCTAGAGTTAAACGGATATCATTTTTCTCTCCGTTTCTCTGCTATTGACTTTGAAATGGCTCATAGGCTTCATGAATCAATCACAGATATGTAGTTAAAAGAGGATAAAGGCCAGAAAGGAAAACTGAGGTGAAGTAATCATTGGCACCATATTAAGACGAACAGATCTGAAATACTCTTGGGCAATTTATTTCCTGTATGACTACAAAGCAAAGAAGAAACATTAAGTATATGTTGAACATTGTCACTGGGAAAAAAAAATTCATATAAAATTCCATTTCAATTTTGGTTGGAGGGCAGTTAGGGAAGCACAGTACAGTGACAGTAGTTGGCTAATGCAGAAAACCTCTTGCCCATTTCCCCTTTTAGGGCAAGGGTAATACGGAAACAGCTTTTGAAACCTGGGTTACAGCAGTTTTGGTAGTTTTAATAACATGGAAGTGTACCAAAAGATTTAACTAAAGTACTGATATAAACATGTCTAAATATTAATAAGTTTCATTCGATTGAGAAGTAAAACTAAAATACAACCTATGTTTCGTTTGCTTTAAGTAGCTTATTTTTGGAGGTCAGTTCCTCTGCAACTCAGGTGGCATTACTTCATTGGTCCAAACAATGAACAGAGCCTCTAGCAACAATAATTTTGTCAATTGGTGGGGGCACGGTGTATATATACAGCGGGTAAAATAATACCATTTATCTCAGTAAATATATTTCTAGAGGTGCCATCATCGTGACATTTTCACCATTTATCAGTTACAATCCATGCAATTCACACATACAAAGAAATCAAAGATGTCCACAAATTAAGTTATGTGTAATAAACAGCACATAGGCAGGTATAGCATCATAAAACATTTCATCTAACATTACTTCATCTCAATATCTATAGTTCTGAAAGTTACTAAAAAAAATAGGATTTTTTTAATGAATGTTATCTATTGTATTATCTCTCTTTTGCAGCAGATTGCAGATGTATTGTTTTACTTGATTCCTTAGTCAAGTACTGATACCACAGTGTCCATGTGAGACATTGCAGTTGTTTAATTTTCATCTATATTTCTCAAAAGGAAATTAAGTGTGGTCACTTTCTGGGAACCATTTAAAACATGTTTACATGTCTCTTGTTTAGTTCTTTGCCCTGCATGATCAGGGCAAAAAAAGTTTTTTTTTTTTTTTTTAAACATTAGGGACTGATCCTAGAAATTGCACATTTCCAGAAGAAAGCCCAAAGATCACAAAAGTCCTAAAACAGAAATTCTTACCATTGGAGCTAAGTCCCACCCACATGTCACCATACTCGTCGATATCAGAAAGTGGGCTCATCAGATGTTTTGTGTCAAACGGTGTTTGGTCATCTTCAAGTCCATCAAGAAAAAGACTTGCATGCCTGTCGTAGATCTGTAAATCAAAGTAATATTATTTACATTAAATGCACACAACTTATTACTTCAAAAAATATTCACATTTGTGCATTTAACAGGAAACAAAAAATATAATCTCCAAACTACAAAAAATAGGGCTCTTCATTTGCTACATACGGTAAATGTTAACCACCTTTCACCTGTCTGTCTTTAGAAGTCCAGTAAAGAGGCAACTGGAAAGATTCAATCATCATAAGTCAGCAGATCCTGATGGAGTAAGCCTGAAGAGTCTGGATACCCGTGCAGAGCAGCTCTATGGGATTCTACGGCACCTCTTCAACATTAGTCTGACCAGGGCTGGACTGGGAGATTTTTTCAGGCCAGGAGTCAGTCATGTAACCAGGGCACCCTGACATGACTGATTTCTTAGGTAGTGAAATAAAATGGAGTTGGGATCGGTTTTGCTTTTAGAGAATCCAACCGAAAAATTAAACAAGCTTTTATCAACCAAAGAGTAAGTTTTTCTTATATATTTGAGTTCACTTTCAACTTTGACACACATCAAAACCAGGTAGAGGTACTGACTGGATGTAGAGAACAGTCTGGTATCAGCTGTTTCTCACAGAGCTATAGGAGCTCATCAATAAGCTCAAACGTCTTGATGAAAACAAAGCAAACCAAATTAAGTCAGTCTGACTATAATTTTTGTTACTAATTAATCAAATTGAAATGTGATTATAGGGCAGCTCTATTTTTATAAATACAGGTTTAAAATAGAATTGTATTTGTATTTATTTAGATTCCTTACTAACTTCCAAGCAAAAATATTTGTGTTTTTTTTTTTATTTGAGAAGGAAAGCAGACATTTATAAAAAAAAAATAAATGCTAAGATAATAAAGATTTTACATAATAAGTAGAGCCAAGGTTAGAGCTATATATAGTTATATAATGTCATATTATGCCTCAGTGGAAATCATCATACCGGGTAATAGTAATAAACCCCAATCTACAGTAAATCTAAGGTTGGAATAAACAAACTTTAATGCTTGAACTAGGATACTTAACTTCAAGTCAGCAACTGACAGAAAAATTAAACAACAAAGTCACTTAATAGAATAACGCTGTAGTGCCAAGAAAGCCATTATTACAGCTAAGAGCCATTCATGTCACATGGTATTGTTTGGTGGTGTTCATGTCACTTGTAGAAAGGTTCTGTTTCTGTACCTTCTCCCAAATGCTCTACTTCTCCTGAAGCACCAGCAGAAGTCATGTCATTACCATCACCACCTTTGAATGGCAAACAAAAATCCAGCGGCTTTTTTTTGCCTCTCTCCCTCTCTACGCCGTCTTTCCTCTCTCTTTTACCACATTCTAAGACCGGGTCCATTGCTTCTTATCCTCACTTGCACCCCTCACTAGATACACACATCACAGCGGCAGCTGGCACCAGACACATGTCACACACCTCTTCCTCCACACGCTGCTGTCTGTGTGGTTGATACGGACTGTTGGGGCAGTAGTTAAATGAAATAAACAAATTGTCTTTCCCTCTTCAAATGCTACTGGCCAAAGTGGCCTGGTCTGTCCCTCTCTCTGACAGGAACCCGCTGCTCCGGCAGACTTTAAAGTAAAGAAGAAAAAAAAAGGGAGAGACGGAGGGCCAGCAGGCCAATCCCAGGCCGGCGCTTCGGGAATACTCCCAATTCTCCCTATGGCCAGTCCGGGTACGAGTCCAACCCTGGATACAGTTCCAGTGATGAGTGAAGATATATATATATATATATATATATATATATATTAACCAACCCTAGAATGATAGTTAGTGACAGTTCAAGTGTGAATGTCTTTAATGTAATATTTTTTACAGGATTTTTCCCAAAAAAGTCAAATAAATACTGCATAGAACATGTTGCCCAAGAAGTTGGAGTTCCAACAGTCCATGAATACAACATGGAATGGGACATATCTCAAGTGCTGCTGCAAGCTGAGAATCATGTTTTCCCACCCACTCCAGTCAGATTGGAGTAAAAATTTGAATGTGAAAAAAAAAAAATATTTGAAAGTGTAAAAAAAAAAATCCTGAATCTGAAAAGGGAATTTTAAACTAAAAAGAAAAGGGTTTGAATCTGAAAATATAAAATCTAAAAGTGCAATAAAGAAAACATTTTGACCGCTTTCTGACTGCGCACTTTTTTTTCTTTTTAGTCTTTTTGTTTTGTCCCTAAAAACTGGTCCTGAAAAGAGGGGGTTTTATAATCAAGGTCGCCTATATTCGGGTCATTACGGTATATACTTCCACAGTTTGCCTAGTGGCAGTGGTAATGTTAAATGACGTAGTGTTGGGGATGTGCTCTCTGTACGCACGTCTTTCTATGTGCGTATGAGGAACAGACAGCAGAGCAACTAAGGGACAGAGGGGAGACTTACCAAAATAAAAGATGAAAGGACATGACGGAAATGTAACTGTGGTCCAAACATTTACACTCATTGTGGCGAATGGTGCTCTGGCATTAACTCACCAAATATAAATTCAATCGCAATTTATGAGTACTGATTGTTAATTTCAGGCCCTGCCGAAAACAGGCAAGCTTCATCTCATATCAGAGGTCCGATTGTTCAGCTCCACATTGCGTGCCTTGCTCTCAATCTGCAGGTTTACTAGTGGTTCCTAGAATTTCTAAAAGTAGAATTGGAGGCAGAGCAATTATTCATTAGGCTCCTCTTCTGTGGAACCAATTATCAGTCTTAGTCCATGAGGCAGACACCCTGTCTACTTTTAAGGCTAGACTTAAAACCTTCCTTTTTGATAACCCCCACATTTAGAGTGGCTCAGGTTATCCAAAGCTACTTTCTGTAGTTATGCTTAGACTGCTGGATGACATAGGGACCACATTTCATAATTCAGCTTCCTTCTTTCTCTATTCTCCCATTCTGCAGTAATTGTTAGTTCCTGTATAGATTGCATAACTTTTGTCCATATAGCTTTTTTCTTTCTGTTAGTTCAACCCCTAACTTTTTGCTCTACCTGCTTTTCCCGTCAGTAGTTTTCATCTGGTCTGTACAATGTTTGGCAGTGGCAACATCCTGGAGAAATATTAGCAGTTCTACTCCCATCAATCTTTGTTTATAGACGCTGAAGTGTAGTGTTGTTTCTTTTACTGTGACTTACTGCATGTGCTCTTTTTAATCCTTTGACATGGGAGCTCATCTCTTTGGCTTTGTCTTTCCTGGATGGGCCACCAGTGGAGCTAATAAACAGTTACATCTTGTATTTGACTTTTTTTCTGTCTGCTTCTCTCTCTTTAAACCCCAGTCACCCTCGGCAGATGGCTGCTCACAATGGGCCTGGTTCTAATGGAGGTTTTTTCCTGTCAACACTGAGTTTTTCCTCTCCAATTTCACTACATATATGCTAGATGTGAGGGATTGCTGTCGAGTCAATGAATTAATGCAGTAAGCTGGGGTATTTTTGGATAGAAAACTTTTAGCCAGTCTGACTGTATGGTCTGTTTGAATTTTCCCTGTAAAATGACTTGATCTGACGTGTGGTAAACTGACAACAAAATTGTATTTAAGGTTAGGTTTGTGTGTTTGTGCTTCTTTAAAGGTTTCTGAACAATATGTATACACATTTATGCTTATGTGTGAGCCAATCTTCAAGCTCATTTCCTATTAAGCAGAAAAAGCCACATGCTCTACTGCATGAGCTGCGAATTAGCTTTGTGTCTGACTAAAGTTCTTCGCTCCAGTCTTTTTCTCTTTTCCTTTTTAATCAGTTCATAAATGTGCAATAACATAATATGGTTGTCAACACTGTTAAAGTACTGTAGGAGCAGCTTCCTTTCACATCAAACACAGGACAAAGGAAGGGTACTTCTCTAAGAAGGAAGTCCACCACCTATACGATCATAAAACCTCCAACCAGAAAAAAAGCTTTAATGTGCTCAAGCTATCACTTCCTACAGACAAATCTCTAAACTCTACATTTGAGAAACTCACTGTGGGTGCACTGATAAATGTGACTCCCCCTGTTTCACTTGAATCCCCTTATTCCCCCTCATCAAATTCTCTTCTCCTCTGGAATATTCCACCTTCCTTTGTTCTTTCTCCTCATCATAAGGCCACTTGCTTACCTGACCTTACTCTCATTTTTCCACTTTTTTCACTCATTTAATTTTCCAGTTTTTCATCTCCATTTTTATCTTTTCTTCCAACTCAATGCACTACTTTTTCTAATCTTTGTTCTTGTCTTTCTCCCTTATGTTTATCTTGCCCTGTCGCTCTCACTTGTTGTCAGCTCTTTAGGGGAGTTGAAAAGGTGTGAGGAGGGAAATAAGTCCAAGTCAAAAAACGCCTTTAGGGGATGAAGGCAGGCCCCGACAAGTGTCTGCCTCTCAGAGGATAGTTAAGACGCTCTGACAGACACTTTCATGATGGCTGATTGAAGACTGGCAAGCGCATAAGAGCACAAGAAAGGGTTCTGGAGCGAATATGAAAAAAAGGAAAGAGAAAAGAGACAGGAGGGAGAAAATGAACAGTCAGAGCAAAGAGAGGGAGCTTGAGGGAGAGACCCTCTTTAAGAATCTCTGAGCCAGAGCTGCAAGGCTCTTGGGGAGATGTGAGGGACTTGTCAGGATTGATGTAAATGAATCCTGAAGTACTTCATCTTTCTTAGCCACCACGCACCCTTTGAAAATCTCCTTTGTTAGCTTTCACAAACACTTTCCTCCCATTTTTTTGTCTTTTCTTCTGTCCAGCATTTTTTAACTAAAATTCTCAGTTTAGTTTGGCCTTTTTTTTCTGGAATAAAGAAGCTGTTTAAATAATGCAGTCAATTAAGTCTTATTAGTACTGTCTCAAATTAGTCAACAAAACATCAGAAAGTTTTTAATAGGGATCACATAAACCAACCAAAGAGTATCTAGTACAAAGAGATTTAAAAAAAGACATGAAACAAAAACAGTGCTAAACTTGTTTAACTGAGAAGTCAACACCAGACATTTCAAGCATTAACTGATCAGTATCAAGTCAAATACATCTAGACCAGGGGTGGCCAATTCCAGTTCCTGGGGGCTGGTGTCCTGCAATTTTTAGATTCACCCTAGTCCAACACACTTGAATCAAATGGCTGATATATTTCCTCAGTATGCAGTCAGTTCTTCCAGAGTCAATGGAATCATCTTATTACTTGATTCAGGTGTTGAATCAAAGGCATATCTAAAAGTTGCAGAATACTGGCCCTCAGGAGCCAGAATTGCCTACCCCTGATCTAGACTGATGGGTGCAGCCAATTCAAGCTGAACGGAAAGAGCCACAGCACATTGGCGATCTGAGTGATGGCATACAACACAGACAAGGAGCCGATGCTCTGCAGCTATAATACGGTGCTGCTCACATGCTCAGCTGATAAGCTCCATCGCAATAAGCTTTCACAACATGATGAGCACTAATGTGACCAAATGTCCCTGTTTTAAATGAGCTCTAAGCTAATTAAGCTGTCCCCACAAATATCTGCAACTATAGTGTCTGATGAAAGAGAAAAAGATTCTTAGGTGTAGACCAAGTAGAAAGTTACTCATAAAACAATGATGGTTGCACAGCCTAGCTACTTAAGCCCGAGCATACTGGTTCAGTAAGAGACACTCAGGGCGTGGGTTTGTCTCTCTTTTTTTTTTTTTTTAACAGCTTAAATGTTAGGCAAAAGCAACTTTTTTTTTTCCAAATCCATTTAAAGCTGAAGTCTGTAAGTTTTTAAAAATCACTTTTTGTCATATTGGCTAAAACTGTCCCTATGCCCAGACAGCAGTACATGTGATATGTAACCTGTGAAAAAAAAACTGCTTCAATTGGTCCCGCCTACTGCTGTATTGCAATCTGGAAAGAATAATTCGGGACAAGACAAAACAACCAATCACAGCCAGAGGAGCGTCTGATGGAGTGTCAATCACAGCTCACACACGCTGAATCCCGCCCCCTCCCTCTCACCGCTGAACCTGCCGCTGCCACCCGGCTGCTGCAGTCAGGAGGACGCGCGTGGAAGTCATGGCGGAGCGACAGCCACCAGCGAAAGAGAAACTGCCCTTATTGCCCCTGCCGACAACTGCTTACACGGCAAAGACTCCAGGAGTTCACACTCCATGCCGCGTACGCTGCTTGGACGCTTCTGGTCGCATGCAGTAGCCGCGCAGATGCTGTGAGAGGGGTGGAGCTTGGAGGTGGGGGATGAGTGAAGCAGAGAGGGTGGGGGAGTGGCGTGAAACCTGTTTTTCTTCAAATTTTCAGTCGAAGTCTGCTCTCTTCTCAATGTAACAGACTGCAGCTTTAAAAAGGAGGTTTTAAAAGCTTTTGAATCAAGTCCCCAATAGTTACCCCCAATAGTTAACCCCAATACATTATTTTGGTTTTACAGCACTTTAAGGACAGAAAATGCCATCTAATTGTCTATCAGAAATGTATGACTCTCTCATTAAAAGGGCTTCACTGCCTGATTAAGCTATAACTGTTGTGCCACACTTGAATTAATAAGGTACCGGTATGTAATTTCAGAAAGAAGTTATTCCTAAATCCGTCTGGAAATAAGGGGTTAAATCAACTTTCTTCCCCATTCTGATTCTCTGTTTGAACTGCAGCTGATCGTCTTGACAAGTTCTATATATCTAAATGCAGAGTTGCTGCCATGTTCATAGCAATTAGAAATTTGAATTAATGAGCAATTGGACAGGTGTACATTTCTTTTGGTACCTGGAGATCAGACATTTAATCTGATTGATAATTAGAAATTTCAAAACTTCAGTTAGAGCATAGCACTGCTGCCATCCTAAGGAGCCCTCTCCACTTAAAACGTTGCATATAAAAGCTGTGTAATTAATCAATGATTGTGTTGTGGTACCCACTGTAGGAATTAAGGAAGCTTGTGAGAAATTAGTGTGGGATGAAGGCACCTGAATCTATGTGGAATGTGTTTATCTGAATTCATTTCTTTCTCAATAAATTAAGCTTAAGCAAAAATTTGACTTGGAAGATTCTTATCAGCCTCACCTGGACAACATTGGGACATCACCATCTCTCAAGCTAATTGTTGTCCAGTTGTTATAAGGCTATTAGGTTTTGCCACTCACCAACAGCATTTTGGACTAAAATATCAGAATGGTACTATACTTGAACCTTGACTTACACATTTTGGACATCCACCAATGTTAAAGACAATACCTGTTAGAATGCATCATTCACTGGAACTAGGATTGTTTCTATTCTCTTCTGGCTCTGCTTGCTCTGATGCATCTCTCCCTTGCTTATAACATATCTATTTTTACCTTCTCAACTCTTAGCCAAAGTTACAGAAAGTTGGACAATACATATTATTTTAATCACACCCGAGAGAAGGACAAGTCCACATAAGCACAAGATGCCTCCCTTCAGCACACAGGATTTTGGCTAGCTTCTACAGAAAACATCTGGCATGGATATGAAAATTATCCAACTGGAAGGGAAAGTGAAAACTGGCTATGGAAATGATACAATGATGCCATTATCGACCCTGCCAATGTCTCACACACTATGATAACCCCACCAGTTTTTTTAAACAGCGATATATCTGAGCAACAACTAACCAACACAACTAAAAAAACAAGTTGTTGATTCTAATAATAACCAGATCAGTAAGTTTAGGTCACATTTGTCAATGCCTTGGAGCACAGTCACCAACCATCTCGATAAACCAGTTCACAATCCCAAGAGAACCCCCCAATCTTCAGCAACAATGTGGAGCTCAGCCAGCTAGAGAGATAATATAACCCAAGGTATTTAAACTGGCTATAATTAGCATAATTCATTTAAGTAAATAAGATTCAATTATGTAAAAAGACTTAATTACTCAGAAAAATCTTTATTTTATATTTCTAAAAGAGACGTGGCTAGATAAAATAATAATAATAATAATAAAATAATGAAATGCTGATATTATTGGAGACCACACACCCAATAACAATTTTTCTCCATCAGAACATCCTTTATTGAACATAATAATATCTCTAACAAGTGTCAACAGATGGATCATGGTACTGCGCGCTTAACTCTGACAAACTCTGATCTCCAGCTGTGCTTGTCCAGAAATGCGTCTTTGTGTGTGCATAGCTCAGAATCTGTGCTTCAAGCTCCACACTGATGGTTCTCTCTCAGCAGTAAGGCTCTTCCTGCCCTCGCTACTCAATAAATTATATGTGGCTGATCATCTTCTACCAAGCGTAAAAAATCGCTTTGACCAACTACCAAGAGTTTATTTCATCAAGGTCACAAGAGTTTATACCCATCTTTAATTTCTTCCAAAATATACCAATTAAATTATATCCAAGGAAAATATTTTATTGAATACTGTTTATTTTTGGATAAAGAGCCAGATGAAACGGTACATAGATCTTTGAATATTTCTTTCTCATAGTTCTTGTTTCTATCTATTTAAATAAGATGTAAATGTTTCCTTGAATAGTCATTAAAGCATTTTCTCTGTTTCCTTTATATATTTCAAAATTTTTGTTGACATATCCATTTAATTTCGGTCTGGATTTGCATGGCATTACAAGGCAATTATGGAGGTTCTCTCTGTATTTTTTATTTTATTTTATTTTTATAACAATACCCTGTGAGGGGTAAAATCTACTTTGACCCCTGAAAAGTGGTAACCAATGGGTAAATTAAAGAAATAATGCCAAAATTGCCAAAGTATAAAGAACAATGTTTTTGTTATTTGCTTTTTTGGAGTAATTAATATTTTATTGATCTGTGTGTAATGCATAATTAATAGTAGATCAGGAATTATTTGCTTTGAGATGGAATCCCTATATGTCTAAAACTATTCCTTTATTACACATTTCCTTAGCTTGTCTGTCTGCTATATTAACCAATGTGATGTGTTAAACTAGATCTGCTATTTTCACAACTTTCGTGACACATTTTTCTATAAAATAGGGCATTAATTCATAAAAAGAAGTTTATTTGAATTCTGCAAATCAAAGTTTTCTGCCCAACAGCAATGATAAACTGCATGGCAGCATTCTTTATCCAGCAATGGTAGTATGTAGGCAAGACCTGTCAGTCTAGTAAAGAATCTGGTTGTTATTCCAAATTGTAAAGGTTAACTTTTTTTTTTTTTTGCAACACAAAACTGACATAAACTAAAGTAAAACATTAAAGTTAAGTCAACTAAAACTATCACAAATTGTAATGAAAAAAATGCGACTAAAACAAATAATAGTTTTCGTCCTGAAGACTAAGACTAAATCTAAGATGGCTGTCAAAAACAACACTATTGTCCAGCCACTGATCGGATACCATGTAATTTGAAATAGGCTGCGCCTGCTGTTTTAACCGGTGAAGAGCTGATCACCTGACACCTGTCGAAGACTGAGCTTGCTACTACTGCAACTACTTCTGTTTTTTTATACTGTTCTATTTAAAAAATAAAATACTTAAATTTTCTGTATTCATTCAAGCTTCCATTCAAGGGTTTAACCTTAGCCAGGCCTTACCACAATGATGATATCAAAGTCATGCAGGCATAGCATGTATATATATATATAGTTTTTGTAACATATTGTATCGGAATTCGGAATCGGCTTGGGAGAGAAAAAAAGTTGATATTGGCACATCTCTAGCTAGAGATGTGTGTGTGGGAGGGGGTATAATTTGTAACATCTGATGCAAATTTTCATTCACTAATCGCTTTGGCGCCCCCCTGATATTGCAGCGCCATATACACCATGTATCCCCTTTTTGTAAGGGTATAAATAATCATCGTTTTGTATCGATGCATCGATCCAACAGCCGACGATCCGATGCATCGACGCGTCCCAAGAGAATCGATTCATGTTTTTTTTTCCCGTCCAGTCCATTTTTATCCATTTGCTCCTGGACGTAATTCTCCCTCCCGTGCTGCGAAGGCGCTATACCTATTTTGCCCTCCAACCTCGCTTCCTGGTTATACTCCTGCAGCAGTGTTTTGCAGTAAGCTTGACACAGACATTTTTAAATTATGCTCAATATTGAAGTGTGGTCTGTGCTACACGCTGTGGGTCTAGATACAGCCAATTGGCGAGGAAGTGGGGGCGAGTTTAATCTGACGACGGAGGGACATGAGGGCCAAAAAGAGCGGAGATCCAGGTGGAAAAAGGGTCCCAGCATTCTCACGCACCTCGCTCTTCTAGCGGGTCAAACTTCACAAGTTGTTTTCCGCAATTTCGGTCATAAAAACAAAACAAACCGGCCTCCTGTCTGCAGCACTGTTTGCAGTCAGCTACAATTTGGGAGAGGTGCAGCGGAGCGTCTCTCAAGGGGGCGGGGACATCTGGAGCCGAGGTATTGAAGTGCACTCATTGCACTGATTATGGGCAGTATTTTTTGATACAACTTTTCTACTTCTGTTATTTGCTGTTGTTTCTAAAAAAAAAAAAAATGCATAACAATATTACAGCTTTCATTGATTTATTTCAAACTTAAAACTTTGTTTAGCCTGTAAGGTGTAAAAAAAAAAAATAACCGATTAATCGAATCGAATCGTGGTGTATTCTTGAGTATCGAAAATAATCAAATCATTGGGTCAGGAAATCGATACTGAATCGAATCGCCATGATGGATGTGATTTACACCCCTATCTTTTTGCACCACAATTTTTATAATACAATAATATGGGAAACATATGGGAGACTGCTAATACGGGAAGACGTTAAAGAGAGGTACGGTAGTTTCAGACCAACGAAGAATCAGAGGAGCACAGCGGCAGATTGGATAAGTCCACTGGGAAGACAGAGGCAGGTCTTACAGGGTTAAGGCAGGGTAGAGGCCGAAGCAGAAGCAGATATCAAATCTTAAATCAATATAAAAAACATTGTGCAGTTCAAGTAAACACTATTCAAGTAAATTAAAAAAGTTCAACAAATTAAAACGTTTAAATCCAGCACATCATTGAAGCTTAAAAAAAACAACACAGTTGCTAGATAGAGTTTTAAATCTTCTCCTTAACAATACAAAAGTAAAATAAGCTTAAAAATGTACGTTTCACTTAAGTCAACATCTTGTTACTTTTATGTTTTTGAAACACATTGTCATCTTACATCTGCCCTGCCTCTTTTGTTTTCTGTCTTTAACCCCTCTTCAATATTTTCTAGTTCCAGATCACCCCTCTGGATTGCCTTAACCCACAATGAACTGTTCACAGCTCTGATGTACAGCCAATATTCTCTCTATCATATTAACACAACTGGAGTGTATAAAGGAAGAGATAGAAAGGGGACATGAGGTGGGAAAGGATAAAGAGAGAGAGTCTTCAGAGAGGAGACACATTTGTTCTACTCATCTCAGTGCTAAAAGATACAATTACCTCTCACAGCATATTATCCATGTTTTATACCAGCCCAGGGCCCTATGCCTTTGCCTTGCCACGGTTACCCCATGTTAGGCCCATATTTTAACACTAGCTATGACAGTTTATTTAAGAAAAGGAAATTGTCCCCTGGGAGATGGAGAGAGAGAGAGGGAGAGCAGGGCGTGATGAAAATGAGAGGCAAAGAGGGAAGGACAAAGAAGGTGGATGCACTGGGGGCAGTGAAAAGGGAACGAATGAGAGATAGATGGGGTAACAAGAAAAAGAGAAACAGAGGAAGAAAAATTTATTTTGTGATAAAAACAAGGAAAAAACAAAAAACAAAAAGAGGGGAGTATATAAAGGTTTCAAAGCATCCTTTTGCCAATGATCATAAGGCTAGTAACAAAATAAACAGGATTCCCTAGAATACAAAATAGGTAGAGTTGTCAACACAAAAAATGCAAGAAAATTAGACATGTGCTACCTTTAGATAAGTGGCTGGATATCAAATATCAGGTACACGTCAGCATGATTGTGTTGTTGCCATTTTTCCTTATTATTAGATGGATAAGGTACAGATAGACATGAGTAAGGTCCAGAATAAATATTGAACATAAGAAAAAAAGAATTCCTAAGTTGACATGCACATTGCCATTAGTCTTTCCCAATGTAATTGATGCCAGTGCTTGTTTGCCGGTGATGCCAGCAGTCAGAGGGCTACCACAAAGATGGCCTCTGCACACCTATAGAACGACCTTGCTCCACCTTAACACACATGCACATAACCACAAACATACATGCAAACACAGTGCATTTAAAAAAGTGTTAAGTATGTTTTAAGTCTTTAATAAACTAGATTGTTATTTTGGCTCGATTATCTATAACCAATACCAACGCAGTGTAAAAACACCTCCTATGATGTGGTTTATCTTAATGTTGTCTTGATCAACTATAAAACCTATTTGAAATCCCATGCAGGTGCATAAAAGAAATAAAAATCATGCTTTTGTTTCCTTATCAAACTAGTCCTCTTTCCCTTACAAGCAGAAATTTAAAGTTCTAATAAGATGGTCTCTATGAACATCTTTACTGCTAAGCAGCCTATTTTAAAAAAGCGTTGCGAGGCATGTAAGCGACCACACGAAGCTTCTGTTGTCCTGGCGTGGTGTTCTCTTCCATCTTCTTTTCATTTTTGCTCTTCTCCTTTAAATATGTATTGTGTGGCGGAGTCGTCTCCTCCCTGCGCTCCGACACTCTCCTTTTCTTGTCTTTTTTGTTTGTGCTTTCCTTGCGTTGCTTTCCTTTGTCGTTTTTTTTTTTACGTCTTTTGTTTTGTTTTGTTTGGTTTTAATTTCCTTTTGGGTTGGTACTCTCCTTGCGTTGCTTTGTTGTTTGGTTGGTGGTTTGCTTCCACCCGTCCCGCTCCAACTTGCTTTGGTTGGTTCCGTTCCGCCACTCCCGTTTCTTTCTTTTCTACTTGTCCCATTCACTTTATTTTATTCTGTCATGTCGGGTTGGGCTTGGGTTGGTTGGGTTCTGCAATGGTTGGGTTGGCCCCTTTCCTTTGCTTTTACTTTTTGTTTTGTTGTAACAAACAAACTGTAAGTACCAGAACATACAATTAAATATTTTTCTTTGGCAGGTTTTAAAATGTCTAGTTAATTTGGGTATTTTTAAATTGTTTTGCAGTTCATAGAAAAATGTTTTAGTGCAGTATTATCAGTTGTGCAGCTGATTGTAACGATCAATTATGCTATCTTTGCCTTTTAGCTTACATATACTTAGACTTATGCTACGTTCACACCGCAGGCAGCAGAAGCAGCTAGTTTACATGCAAAGTCAATGGTTGACGTGCATCAGGGCACAGCAAAAGGTCCTGCAGCGCATCTAGAACAGCTGAAGCAGCGCCTCACAAGCTTCTGAGCATCTGACGCGCTGCAAAAACAGCAGCTGCTGGAGTTGGAAAAATTTAACTTTTGCTGCTGGACGCGCTACATCAACCAAGCAGCGAAGCTGAACTGGGAGCTGGCAGGGAGACAGACACAGCACTGCTGATGCAGATCGCTATGATCAGCTGAAAAAGTTTATCAACACCTAAATTAACTTAAACTGTCGAAACCTGCTGGCAAAATATGTTCGATTTTATTATTCTGCAGTTTGTACCACATAACTGAAAAACACTTATATACAACACTTACACAAACATCTACTCCCAACCGCCACAAACAGTAGCGGAAAACCGTTAAGAGGCAACCGGGCCAGAGGCTGCTGTTGAACTGGATTCCCAGTGCAGTGACAGTGCACCGCCAGTAGGTGGGGGTCTGAGTGGCTCCGACAGAAATTTGTTTTGAAGGCAGGATGGTAATCTGAATAAACTGACTGCACAGTTTTCAGGTGGACTTTCTCACTTAAAAACATATTAAAACTACATTTTACCCACAGATCACAGCAAATATAGCTGCCATTGTTACAGGCAAAGAAAGGATAGGGTAGCTCTGCTCAACGTGCATCAGACCCACTTTTCGACCGTGTTTCAGCCGCATGTCTGAACTAAACTTGTACAAGCATCGAAAATGAGGTAGCACGTGTGTTTTTGCTGCTCCTGCTGCTTGCGCTGTGAACGTAGCATTAGACTCAACTTGATCCCTTGGGATTACTCCTTCAGGGAAATTCTGGATCCAGTAGCTTATAAAGAACGCAAAGGGCAGAGCTAAAGCAAGATGCCATTAAAGATTAAAAAAAAAATAAAATACAACAGGCAATATAAAAAGAATGCATTGAGTACAAAAAATGAATAAAAAAGAACAATTCTTTCTTCTGGCTTTTTTTTTTTTTAAACATTTGGATTTTGAACTCTTGATATTTATTTTTCATATGCAAACAGCTCTACAGAAATTCCCCAAAACTCCAGTAACAGCTTTTCTGATTGATTGACGCTCGGCCGTCCAGTGGCAATTAAAATTTTTGAACTCCAGTGTCAAAAGTTCAGATGCTGGGATGCTCGGAATTGCCGCTCCCAACGTTGGACCTCACAACGCCATCACCCATAGACTTTACATGCATTTTGACTCCCAGAAAGCTTTTGGTATGAATGCAGCTTTACTTTGCCTTTTAACTTTGGTCAACTATATACATTTAAACATAGATAATCTTCTAAATACAGTCCTTAGTAAGTTCATTAACAACACATACTAAGATATTTCTGATTGAAACCAACTGATAATCAAATATTAGTTAACAAACAAAGTTTGCACCAAGAAAATGAAGCAACGCAACAACTCAAGTTGTCAAGCATGAAGAAAATATTAAATAAGACCAAATTCATATAAGAGCTAAATGATTCCAAAAACGTTTAACAGAAAACCACAAAAAATGCACAGACAGTGAAACAGTGTAGCTAACAACTAACCTTATGCAAGATAAAAATTGTATTTAAAATAAATCCATGTCATTTACCTTACTTTTGTTTCTTTCACTTTATAAAAAAAGCAATAAAAAAAAACAAAAAACAAAAGTACAAATGGTGTGTGTTAAATTCATGTGGATGTAACAAATGACTTATTTAGCTTTGTGTTTAATAGTAAGAGAAGGGAAGGGAAGGGTGCGTAGGCAGGCAAGTGTTAAACATTTATTCTGACAGCCAGGGTAGAGATGTGACTGGTGTGACTGGTTGTTCCTATCGCTGCCGCTCACATTAATGTTAATGCACTAACAGACAGACCCCCACTCTCCCACCCGCAACCTAGATCTCTGCAGGCAACAAAGCATGTAAATTGGGGTGAGGTTTGTTTTTAAATCTCATTCTCCTTACATTTTCAGTTATTTCAAAACAGCTTTTTGATGACTCACTTCTTGAATTGTTAAATGGTTGGGTCCTGAGTTATCTGGAAGTATTTCAAAAAGTTACAAATGTCACCTAGCCTAACCTCAAATAAAAAAAAATCTACATTACACATTGTTTCTATTAAGAGCAATGAGAAAAAGCAGGCTTACCAAATGTTCTTCTGATGCCATATTAAGACTCAGAGAGTCATTCATTCATTAATTTTATCACATAAGCTGGTTGCTACAAAAAACAGTCATCTCTCTTTCTGTTGCTGTTAGCAAAACATTTTGTGTTGCTAGAGCCTGACTTTTCAGATATTAGCAAGTAAAGTATCATTGTCCTCTTCTCCTCACAATGATGGCTACTATGCATTTGGTAAAGGTTACAATCATGATAAATGCATATAGTTTTTTTTGTTTGTTTTGTTTTTTACAGTGTCCTGTCTGGCGATGTGGCAATAATAATAATAATAAATGCATATAGTGACAGAGACAAAAACCTTTAGGATTTATATACTAGATCAGACCAGCTAGATTCATTGTGGTCTCTGACCTCAGACAAGACAAGATACATATAAGAAATGCAACAGTAAGAGCGGCAACAGATGTACTGTAGAGTTACACTGAAAGTAGATTTTATACACACAATATGTTTCTGTGCATGAGTTATACGTTAAAGTTTGGGACTTCCATGCATAGGTTTAATGGCAGAAATCTGATATAAAGTCATACAAACCTCATATTAAATTTCTTTGCAGCAGATCTTAAACCAAAAGTAGAAAATCAAAAAGCTGATAGAAAGTCCTTTGATTTCATTACTTGCTGAAGTGTTGGCCCATTTTGTGGCAGGCAAATTGCCCACAAAATGTGTGGTGAGCGACAGCATGCTAATGAGGTTAAAAATTTACTGGAATTGAGTTTGATATGAACAATTCATTAAAAATGCAATTACTTTGTTTGTTAAAGGTTTAAGACCACTAATAAAGAAAAAAGTTAATATGAAATCACTGAATAAAAGCACATAGTTTAAAATAAAGAAGCGTATATAAATTTTTACATTTTACACCGAGCTCAATAAGATAAATATAAAACATAGATTAAATCTTGAGTAAAGACTTTACTGAGCCATTAACCATAAGCAACAGTAAACTTACCCAATCTAGAATATGGAAACCACTCTAGTCCTTGTAGGTTTTGTTTACATGTGTAGATTGATCACTCGTAAAAAAAAAATGGAGAAAATAAAAACTTTATTGTGCAAACATTTTCTAATATATTGTGCAATTTTATTTATTATAAAGAACACCTTACACATTTTTATACATTCTTAGAACATGAATAGAGCATAGTATGAGGGGATAAACTTAAAAATTATTTTTGTAAACATTTAACACTAATGCTCTGAAGGATCAGACATGTTCGCTGACTGCACTTATAACTACACTGGGCCTATTCCCTCACTTCCCCCATCTTTCCTCCTCTGTCAGTCCTTCCTGCCTCAGGCTGCGTTTTCCTCCGTTGTTCTCTACATCGTTACCATAATCAGATAAGACAACTACCTAGGGAGCACCAGCATCCCTACAGCACCTTGCTTCTGGCACCTTAAGTGTGTGTGTGTGAAATGCTCCTGGCACTTGGAAATTGGTATTCCTTTTGACTGTCTTTTTTTTTGTTTTGATCTGTACAAACTGACAGATGACTGGTCTGTGCATGCTCATGTATGCTTGTGTCTGTCTATATGTGTAGAAATGGGATTTTTACTTCTCTCCTTCTTAAAGTAATAGCTGCATTTTGGTTGACAGATTGCTACAAATTACCACTGAGTAGTGAGTTTGTGTCAGCGTGTTTATGTAACAGAGTGAGCAGATAAGTGTGTGTGCATGCCTGAGTGAGAACATGAGTATGTGAATAATGTTTGCATGTCAAGGCTAATTATGATCTTTTTCTGAATGGTCAAAACAAATCACATCACAATACCATTACACAAAAAGGCAGACTTATTTACAGAAAGGCAGAACCGCGCCACATATCAAAACACCCCAAAGCTACAAAAAAGGCTCACTTTAAGCAAAAGGCCTAAGAGCCTTTCTCAATGTCTTGTCTGAATTGGAACATGGAGTAGTGTGCTATGCTGAGACACACATCACAACTTTATCCCTAGAAGGGATTCTGCTTACTTTTTATTCACTGTTTACAATCTGAGCCATCAGCAACACTGCATTTAGTCAACAACAGGTTAGGCTGCCACATTTTTACAGCATCAACACCCATCAGCAAACTGCAAACTAAGGTGTCAAGCTAGATTCCCTCTTCAGGATGAAAGATCGAATGACGCTGCAAATTGCTCAGTTTTCATACAGCAGGAGGATTTTTTAAACAAATCACATAAAAGAGTAAAAGTATAAACTCATGGTTTATATGCAGGACAAATTATACAAAATTTAGAAATGTTCAATTTTTAAGTTTTAACAGCTTCCTGTGGACTACACTCAATTCTGCAAAGTGTTATTAAAGCGGGTAATTATGTAATACAATGCAGTCACCAATTACTGTATGCAAAGGAAAGGGACTACAAAGACTTTCACACAAAATTTAAGAATGTGCATAAACAAAAAAAGTCCACTCAAAATGACAATTGGGTTACTTGCTAAAGATTACAAACATTTACAATTGCAAAGCTGCTCAGTGTAATCATGATTCCTCTGGTTAGTGTCATTGGCAGTATTTGTGATGATGAAAGAATGAGGCAGTCCAGTGGAAAAATCTGTACAATGATCCACTTTATCAGAGACCGCAATAACACACACAGGGATTCATTTAGACCTCAAAACTCTCTCCCCTTCACTAGCTCCCACTTAAGAGTGATGATGGTGTATGAAAGAGTTTTTTGTCCACGAATGCCATGAACTGCTCTATTTTCACTCACCTACAATATTTGCCGTTGACATAAACCACTTAAGTGAACTGAGGTAGATGACAAAGAAAACCAAAGTGATAAAATAAAAATAACGGAAACCTCCGAATGATTTGTAATCAGAATACATGCATTATAGATCTATTTAATATTATTTTCTATTGGTTTATGTTCCTTATCTAGTTTATGTTCTAAGTATTTTGACTATAGTTAATATAAGTTAAGTCACTTTAGTTGAATCAATTGGATAACAGTAGACGGCTAAAATAAACCAACTGGCATAATTGTTCTGCCTCTTCCATGTGTCATGACACAAAAAAAGCTTTAACAATATCTACCAAATGGTGACTTAAAATCACTCCAAATTTTAAGAGATAATTCTGAAATGTATGACAAATATTCATGTTATAAATACAAAATGTGACAGACAATGTTGGTATTGATATTAAAGATTGGGTATCAATTAAAAAAGGCCCGAGCCATAGGGAAAGATTTAGTCTGCCTATTTCTATAATAAATTCAAGTTTAGTTAAAAATCTCCTGAAAGTTTACTCCTTGATAGGCATATGTCTTTAGCTTAATAAATAGAACCAATTTTAACCCTTACAGCTGTATATTTGTCTAAACAAAATTTAATGTTTTCCTGACTTATTTTCTGTCCTTATGCTAATCTTAAGTTGCCTTTTTCACATGTACAAATCTACATTCATACATGCTGGTAGGGCGAAGTTTATATCAGCTTCTTTAGAAATCAACAGTAATGATGATATCTTTAAAACAAACAGAGCTCTGGTATCCAATAACAATCCGGTTCTGTGGATATACAAGCTTTAAATATCTGAATAAGAATTGAACAAATTTGCAGCGTTACATTCTTTGACAATTATTTTCCTTATGGAGACAATGCTTACACATTTTTTTCCTCAGTTGTTTGTTTTATCCAAAATTGAAGCAGAAAACTATTTTGTTTTCTTTTAATGGTTTATGCAGTAAAACAAAATGTAGTAATAAAATTAATTTTAAAAAACTATCAAATAAGATACAATATTTCATAAAAGGAAACTCTAAAAATCATAGAACCTAAAAAAAGTAATCCTGATAATTGATCCCAAGAACTACTATTTCCTACCTGCAAAGTAAGATGAGTCCATCTGTTCAGCTGTAGCCGTCCTTCTGTTCTGAAGCTTACACTAGGAGAGGTCCGACCATTGGTCGCATTGTATCGGAAGGTTACAGCTCGCTCTGATACTGTCAAAGAAAAGACCAACCGCTTCTCTGAGCTTTTCTCCAGCAACATCCTGCAAAAAAGAATACATTATAACAGTCAACAAATCGCAAATTGAAATTTGGCAAGCCTAGAAAAAAAAAATAACAAGAAAAAAGCCCACTGAAGCTGAGCACCACAACACATAGTACCTCATTTTGTCAATTTTACAATGAATTCCAATATCTTACATAACTGGGAGGGTTTAAATGTTGCATGGTGGATGGAAACCTACAACCGCCACGTGTCATATTAACCACCTCCACTGACATTTTATGGGAAATCATGGCTTTTATGAACCCAGGGCAATATACCCAATAAATCACAGAATCCTCCAGATGGATTCATGAGAAAAGGAGCATTTAAATTAACAGTAGACAGTGAGCATATGCAGAGACTTGTATCTCCATATGCATGTCTAAAAAAAGCATGAGAAAAAAATTTATTAGACAGATTAAAAGGGACAGATAATTAAGCAGCAAATACCAATTGGTCAAAACCTTCTTTCCTCAAAGTTAAAAGCCAGTTGGTTAGTTTCTCAAAGAGATTAGATAAATCGTTGGAGAAAAATGTATGATAAATTCTTGGACGTGAATGTATGTTGGTGTTAGTTTGATTTCTGTGTCAAATATTCTTCTGTCATTTTTTCCCTTTTGTCTGCTTTTTGCTTTTGTTGGTCTTAAAACAACAAACTTTTCATCAGCCTAGGAAAGTTTTGAACATTTTCTGATTAACCTCATTTATATACACAGGTATATAAAAAAACTGAAACCACAAACGTTTCTTACACAAAATAAGAACATGGCATATTCGGTTTCTTGTTATTGATGCAATAAATAGTATGGGTTGTGAGAACAGGTGGTTAGCTCTGTCCATTGTTCAACTGAAAGGAGGGATGTGAAATCACAGAGAAATGAGGAGACAAAGAAATGGGGTGAGGAGCAATGGACAGAGGTGAAGACAGAGACCTCCTTTCATCTGGCTTTTTTGATGGCAGCCATGATCATCTCAACAACAAAAGAATGATGGGCAACAAGAGCAAGAGTAACAGAGGCAGGGAAAGTGAGTGAGAGGGAGAGATACGACTCTATTGAGACGCATTCAGCCATACAGGTGTCATGTTCAGCAAGCCAAGACAACAAGAGTTTTCCATCATCTGACTCCCCAGACATTCAGCTTCGTAAACACATTGAGAAATATCAGACAACCTGACAATTCCAATTTAATTTTACAAACAGCAAAAAATCTAATGCATTGCTATGAAACCATTGATGTATTGTATTTGAGCTTTCTCCAAACCTGAGGCCTCCTTTAAGTACCAGATGCATATCCCTCTGAGGCCCATTTTACAAAAGCTGAATTCAGAAATCCATGATAAGAGATAAAACCTTGCTTGGTCTAACATGATAACTGCAACCTGGCGTCATGTATTTCATAAAGACTAAGCCAGGGTCAGCAGGTGCAGCTATGTCCGGACAGGAGTTACTAAACAAGCCTAATTCAGGTCTCTAGCTTCAATTGCTTATGAGGTCAAACACACGTTCAATCCGAATACCTCAAATTAGTAAGCACACTAAAGCTAGAGTGGAAGTGCATCTGCTGTCGCCATAAAAAGTGTGATAATAGCGATGGCAGTTACGAAGGAGCTAGAACCAGGAAGCAGCATGCTTTCTCATGTCAACCAGCTAGAATAGGGAGCTTCTGACGTCCCTAGCCTTCGATAGGAACTATACTATACAACAATCCACTGTGTGATCGGCGTTTTCGGCACAGCCCACCTCAGTTTAACAGAAATAGATTATTTCTTGATATCAGTAAGACACGTCATTACCTTCATATTGTTTTGGTTTCATATCAGAAAGCCTCATCCAACATTTGTCTAACTTTTTTCTTTGTAGTTCTGATTGCCTGTACCCCCAATTTGACACTCGGCAGCGATTTCCTTTATTATGGAACATCAGTGATCGGCCAATACATGGAAATGAAATCGATCTTATCCTCCACTGCAAAGGTCTAGAAATTGCACATTGTAAATGGGCAATGTCTCTAAACTTTGCATATGTATTTACGATGACTACCTAATGGGTAGTTATGTTTTTATTGCTTCAACATTGTTGGATGTATTTCAGTAAATAAAGACAGAAATATTGAAGATGTCTTGTTAAGGATCAGTAATTGTTCAGAAACCTGCAAGCAGTTAAGGAGTTACTTATTTTGCTCAAATGAACAACTAACTCAAAAACTGACAGTGGAGAGTAACATTGTAGGTGATAATTTTTGATTAGATCCTTTTCACTGCCTTTTAATTTGTTGTTCTTATAACTATTGTTGTTGACTATTTTTCCCTGAGTATCTCTTCATAAAGCCTTTTCTAATATGCCAAACAATGAAAAAGGAAATAAAATGATATATAATTCATGCTATAATATCGGTTAAATATTGGTATTGATCAGTACTTAAAACTACGATATAAAAAAAATTAAGTTGGGAGACTCCTACAACAGTTTACTTGGATGTGCTAACACATAAGATTCAGTAACTAAATATTTTTAAAGATTTAAGACGGGGAGTGGGGCTTGTGAACATCTCAGTTGCCAATCAAAGTCAACAGGTCTGTTTTGCGAATGCATTTCCCTGGTCTACAGACTGGTGCATGTGATTGAAAGCTGATCTGAGCCTCTGTAACTGTGCACCACTCTGGCAAGGCCTGGAACATCCCAACACACTCACTCTCGCTTTCTCCAACACTCAAAGAGTCTAAGTAAGACATGACAGCTTGTTGTTTCCTGATGTGATACTCACCTGAACAGACATGACATGTTTCTTATGAGATCAGTTTCAGGCTGTTTTCACTTTCAGGAAAAATATACAAAACTGTAAGGACCAATATATGCAATATTGGATGAAAGTTATAACGGAATATTTGACAGAACTTACACATATAAATGATTTGAACCAGGATCCTGCACAAATGTCATTAAGTGTCAGTATGTCAAGCTGTTCTCACATCGTTTCCTGTTTTGCTACGAGCTATGGCAAATGGAAAGATTCGTCTTACACAGGGTCTAAACAGAAACAATGTACTTTTGTGGGTTCATCTTGCATCTTTAAAGTTTGCATGGTGATACTTTTCATGCATGTCACTGATGGGAATCACAGTTTTCTGTGATTCCCATCAGTTCAACCATTTAGGGTGCAAAGTTGGATGAACCAACATTGGTAATAACAGAGCATCTGCAAACCATATAATGACATTAAGTGTCATCATTGGTTCACTGCTGGGACATTTCAGTAACACAAGTGTCAATTGCATAGCAGTGGCTCATAGGTGCAGTATCGGAGCATTATTTACTAAGAGATACAGGATATCCAGCTAAGGTAAAGATGATGAAAAGGGACAGCCTCTTAAAGGAACCATTCTTCAAAACACCAGAACTTTGCTTTCAATTTATTGCTCTCAATGTAATTTTATTTTAATCAGTTGCTCTGATTTGGGTCAAGTTTTAGAACAGCAAGCTGCATGTACTTGAACTACTTTTCAATGAAGTCATAAAAATAGGATGTTTTCACATTTACAGAATTCGATATCTTGTGCAGAAGACATCCAAAAAGCACTGAAACCTATTAAAGATGCCACTCTAGTGATGTTGGAGGACAGTATACTAACAGTGTCACTCACAACACAGTTTCATCCCAAGCTATTCATGGGCACTGATGAATTGGATATGGTGAAGGACATAAAGGAAGCAATAGCTCAAGATTTAAACTAAACATGTGTCAATGACAAGATGACGAAAATTATGTCTTTAGCCGTTGACCCTTGTAGACATCTACAGTTGAGACAAGCTTTGGTGGTTGAGAAATACGTAAAAACAAAATGGTTTAAGCACAATACTGGTTGATTTTTACATGTTGTTTACATCTTTCAATTCATTAATATTTCTTTTCATGATCTACCCTGATAGCTGGCCTTAATTGCTCATTTCACTCACCTGCCTAGTCTGCCCAGTTCATAATCATCTCTGATCTCGTCCACCTGTAGGTTCTGTTTTATATTCAATCCAGCCCAGCTATCGTGGCATATCATTCTTTGATGTCTCACCCGTGGTGAGAGTGTTTCAGCGTTTCCGGATTGATTCCGTTTTCCTGATTCCGCTCCCTCTCACCCACTGACCCTGTCTGTCCCTGTCTCACCTGCGTGCCTGAACCTCTGTTAGACTCCTGCTGGATTCTGCCTCCCAAGTGCGTTTCTGTCTGAGCTGGATGCTCGGCGGACTCTGAAGCTGCCTTCGCACTCTGGATTCCTGGAACCCGTATCTGTCTGTTCCTAAGTGGACTGTACTGTTAAACCAGGTAAGTGACTCACTAATCATCTTTTCAGATGATTGTGGTCACTTACCTGTGTTTCTCGCTACAAAATCAGTGATAGGTTGCCCTCCGCACCTGCAGTCGCTGCGGTTGCAGTTCCACAGTAGCACGTTTCTGTTCTTACGTTTTGAACTTTCCTACTGGCTGTCTCATCTTGAATACTGGGTCCATCTATCCCGCTTTATGACATTTCTAGCCTGATTTTGATTTTCAGCAACATGAATGAGAGGAGAACGAATATATTAAACAAAATCAACCAGTGACCAACCTCCAGCCACTACTGGAGGGAAGTGTAGCATCATGTGCTTTAGCTGACCTGCTTGGTAGACTTTTACCTTTGCAACGGACATTGCTGCACAAAAACCTGTACCTGAGATTGCCACAACTGAGGAAAGAATGTTTAGAGGACAATGACCCTCTTGCCTGGTGAAGGAAGAATATTGCAGATTCCCCTTATATTGGTAGAGTTGCAAAGTTTTTTTCTCTGCATTCCGGGTACAAGTGTCTCTAGAGTTTTTCTCTACTGTAGGAGACATAGTTCCTGCTTAAAGAGGTATAAAGGCTGCATACACAAACCAGCTTGTGTTCTTACACAACAATCTTAAGATAAAAAAAAAAAGGAATAGATGAGCATTAAAATGTCAACACTACTCAAGTCACAATTAAGTTTTTTTTTTTTCGTATGTTCAGGCATAGGCTTTGGTTACCTTTAACAAACGTTTTGCCCTTTTGTTTATAATTGATTCTATAAGGGGCAGATTGCAAGATTATAAATACTGATAAGAATGTTAAGTCTTTTAAAGCTAAAACCTGGTACTTATTTAGTGTAGAAGGATTTTTGCTACCGCAGAAAATTTACTTAAGCAGAAATGCGATTTTAATTTAAAACAAAATAGACTAGCACATTTAGCCTTTGTTCTAATTTTGAACTTAAATGTGGCTGTTGTGAAAAACTATTTTATTTTTCATTTAAAACCACCCAGCAAGCACAGGAATTTGTAGCAAATAAATTAAATATATTTCATGCAGTAGTCTTTTATTATAATTAATTATAATTAATTTCTTAATTATTATATACATATAATATATTATTAAAAAAAAGAAAAAATCACCATAAATTGTCTATGATGCCATATTGCGATAAATGTTCATGACATGTATAGTTTCATGTTGGATTTGTTTTATATTTAATTGCATTTAGCTTTTTGGAATTTAAATTTAGAGATAGGTTTAAATTAGATTTAGTTTTCCATAAGACCCATTTCTAAGTGACTGGCCATGGATAACACACTGTCTAGCTTATCTGAAATCTGACTCAAAATGTCAACTAATGTGGTGTTCCTTTTTAAACAAAACCCTCTTTTATATCAAAAGTTCCACACTGGTTAGTCAGTTCAGAGAGGATGACATACTTAAAAGCTGTGTTTCTTCCAAAAGCAACACTGAAATCCAATATGTTTAAAACAACGTCACTTGGGTATGCAGGCTTAATAAAGGGACCCTTAGTTTTTTTTTTTTTTTTAAAGGTTACAGACACATCTACAAGCTCCAGGACCTAAATAAAAATGTTGCACTCATTAGATCTTTAAATTATTGTAGGATTTTCTGTTTTTCTCTGAATTCAACAAATGGTTAGCAACATTTTTGCTTAAGAACTTACACACCTCACCTAATGTGACAATTTGTATTTTTCATCAAAGTGGGCCGGATTTTTCAGTAAATGGTAAACTGCAGTAACTATTTGAATACACCCAATTAAATTATATGATATTAGACAAGAAATATTTGCATTTTTTAAGGGCACCTTAAATTATAAGCATCAAACTCACATTTCTCCATTGGAGCTTGGCTTTAACCAGACAGCCAAAGTAAGGGAACCACGTGGTCCTATTGCCTGTGAAGGAGGAGTGACCAGACATCCATCTTCGCTGGGCTGAAACAGTACACTCTGAGCTACAACAGAAAGTCCATCTGGACTTGTTGTGCTTCCAGCCGCTGTTTCCGTCCCAGGATGAGTGTCAACCACATCTTCAGTTACACAGGTACCCCTGGCAGAATTAAAATACTACAGGTCAACACAGGCACCTCAAAATGGTTTTATGTGTACAAATATCTCAACATGTTTTTATTTTTTGTTTAAGCAGGCTTTTTTGATAATTAAATGGGCTATCATCTGTACTCATGATCCCTTTTTATTCCCTTCTTCTGTAGTACTTAGTAGTTTTGCGCCGATGCCATTTTTTGGCCCTGGTACCGATACCTGGCTGTGCAGTATTCTGTTTGAAATTGAAGTGTGTGAGTGTATATGAAGAACTATATACTACTTGGATGTAAAATAATTGCCATCATGGCTTTGTCAAGCTGCTGCCTACCTTTGTGAAGCAGGAGAAAGACTAATACAAAGTGAATCCAGTAGAACTTTTTATTGCCTTCCTGGAATGGGTCACAATAGTTGAATAACGTTTTGGCTCTCAAGATGGTATCAGTGCCCTATTAGTTGTTACTCACCGATACCCCCGCTTTACTTACATAAAATATAAAAGATCTATTTATGTATAAAGACTTTTTGATCCAATGTTCTAAACGTACTTTTAACTTAAAGGTACATCTAACATTTTGTATGCAGTACCAATAACAATAATTCTAATAAATTAATGATAATAAATAATGTGGGGATATATTTAAAAAGCCAAAGACTATACATAGTACTGTAATAACTTTCTAAAGGCTTCAACGAGCTACCTTTGTGGAGCGAAGAGCAGTTGCGCATACGGTGGTGTGGAGGATCTATAGGGGCACTCCTGGACACACATGGCTTCAAAACACAAATGCAGTTCATCCCGTGAGGAAGGTGATTGGCAGTAGCTGCTCTGCTTTGGAAAACCACAGGTGGATCGAGCCGGCAGTGTGGACACAGGTTTGAAAGCTGCAACATTCTCCATTCGTGGGAAATGTCCCTGCGAAGATGTAGAAGGGGTGACAAGCTCCTATCTTAGCTGGTATTGTCTACTAATATCATTAAGCATAGAGAGCTGATGATTATCAAAGGCATCCCATCTAAAAATAAAACTGTTGGAATAGAGTTAAAAATAACTTGTGGGACAAGGTTCTATTTTACAATTTGGTTGGTTTTATTATTAAATATATTTCATTTATTTAATAATAGTAACAGAAGTACACTTTTTTAAGAAGTATTAGTATATGTTTTAGTGGCAAAAACAGAACTAAGGCTCACTAATAATTAATATAAAAAAAAAAAAATCAAGTAATAATCGCTCTAACATTCAGGCACACCTAAATAGGAAAAAAACATTAAGATTGTTGCGCATGTCCTACAATATATATGTCAGTCTAACCACCAAGTCCCACTTTGTCCAGCTACACTCTAACTTCTTTGACCTCCTAATTTGCAATAAATCCACTCTATCAGGGTCTCCAGGAAATGTGTGCAGATTTAGCATTAAAAGCTTGTTAATAAAACGGAAATCAGACCACAGCAATTCCTGTCTTTTATTTTAAAACTGATTAAAACTTCTTTGCTTTTCGTTTTAGGGCATCCGGATATTTTCAGGAGTTATATATATATATATATCTACAATGGGTGATAACCAGCCTCACACCGAGCCAGGTTCTGCTCAAAGTCTCTTCCTGTTAAGAAGGAGTTATTCCTCTCCACTGTCAAAGCATGCTTGGTATGAAGGATTGCCTTTAAGTCAATGAGTCGATGCAATCAACTGGTTTTCCTTAGGTAGAAAACTTTGAATCAATTTGACTGTATGATCTGGTTAAATTGTAAAGTGCCTTGAGATGACATGTTGTGAATTGGCGCTATATATATATTAAAAAAACTGAGCTGACAAGTACAGTGAGCGCAGAGAAGCTACATTTGTTGTTTCTATTTGTTCTTCAAATATTCAGTTGTTTGGTTTAGATTACCTATTTTAACATACAGCCCAGTGATTGTTCTAATGTAGGCAGTTGATAGTATACATACATATATAACAATACTCATAAATGCCTTAAAATAATAAGGCTTTTAAGCAAATAAGGTCAAATTTAGTAAACTATTCGAACATATGTATGCTGTAATCCTTCAATTTCCTGCTGAAACAATGGGATTTATGAATATTTACTGCGGTCTTGCTGTGGCTTCCGGATAGAACAGAATTTAATCAAGTTTTGCCAGGGTACCGTCTGCTCGCTGCTGCAGTACGGAGACACTCTAAATGCACTGATTGATCATAATTGTTGCTTATTTGCTCCACAGTTTGTAGCTGAGCAGAGCAGACGCTATGTAAATTAGTAGTAATGCTGTCCATAGTTAACAAGGATTAAATTGCAGTCTAGACACAGTTCTTCAAAACCACTCTTACCTGTGATGAAACAGGTTTAGCACAGAAGCTCAGGATAAGAAGACATAACCAGAGCTGGACCTTAGGTTGCCCAAGTCTCATGAAATTCATCTTTATTTTCCCTCCATTTGCGCTGCGATCTGCCAATTTAAACACAAGCCTGAGCTGCTTGTTTTGTATCCTGTTGTATATTTGCAGAATATCCTTCCCCTTTTTTGTAAACGAACATATCCCTGCGAGATCTGTGCTGTCATCCTCTTCATTAGCCAACTTGACACATCCTTTGACATATTTTCTATGGTCTTTTCTGCAAATGTGAACATCTTGGCCCATTGTTTGGAGCTTCCTTAGAATATTTTTTTCTTTATTATCATTCTTTTCATTGACCTTTATACATTTAACTCCATGCAGTTCTTGGATCTTTAAAGAGTTCAGCACGGTTCTAGGTTTATGGATCTTCACAACGGGTTCTGGAACAGTCCTGAAGGATGCAGGATCTTCAAGAACTGGAATTTTGTTCTGAAGCTTCCCCAAGCTGTGTGAATAAGTGATGACTGTCATGGCTCCGGGATTCCACGGTTACAGGGACATTTTTACAGACCAGGGCCCCTAGGGTGAAGCTACTGAGATTAGTCCTCAGTTACACAGTCTCTGTCCCTCACCCCCACATCCGCAAATCAGGCAAACCACAACCAAAGCCTCCACATGATAGGTAGGATTTCACAATCTGGAAAAAAAAAAAGAGAAAGAGAACTGGTCAGACCAAAATCCAACATCAGACAAATCTGAGGAGAGTGAAATGCCATGCAGGCTATTCCCCGGCCAAAGCCCACACTATCATGTACAGCTTGATGGAGGCACAGCTCAACTGATACTGCTACATTGCCTCTCGCTTTTCTTCATTTTCCATTGAATTAAACATGCCCTTTTTCCTTCAGCATCTGGCCCCCAGGTTTTATCCAACTAAACAGGTTCTCAAATAAGTTTGTTGGAAATTGAGGCTTAGGCCAAAGCTCTATTTATTACAATACTTTGCAGCTTCAATTTCACATTTTGACACACACACAAAAAAAGAGGCCAGCCGTGTAGTCATCTCAAGTGTTATATTACATGGCCCCGGCTCTTTGCTGCAAAGTCTGTTAGAAAATAGCAAAGCCTCCCCCTGAATCTAATAACGCATGCTTCTCTCAGTGCAGAGCAAATTTATAAATCTATGCAGATACTAAAACATACTAAATATGTAGTAGTGGCGGGATATTTACCTCCTATAAAAACCTCTTCCCCATCATCCGTCTGCCATCGACCAGCATTCCACTTGTTGTTGCATGAGTCAAAAAAACAAATCTTCCACAGGTTGCTCCTCACACCTGTCAGCCGGTAAAATAATTAACTTCCCCCCTCAAAGGTAGTCTATTGTAAAACACGTCTAAATAACTTTGTCCGTCTTCGTTTACAAACATTAGGTTAAAGCTGAACTTGTTGAAGTTGTTATTCCTTTTTTTTTGTGCCTCCCTGTCTCATTCAGAACATGCGGCGCGCGCTATTAAGAAGATTACCTCGCGCTGCCATCTGGCCAGCAGCGCTGGAGGCGGTATGATACCAAGTAACGCGCCTGAAACGTTACACTGAGGACCGTGTAACGGAAACTTGAGAACCCTGCAAGCGGAGTGAGAGAAAGCTGCGCCATAAAGCCATTTGGTATCAAAAACAGAACTCTTTAGATTGTTTTGAAACTGAAAGATATTACCATGGGATTCAAATAATGCCCCCTCCCCATGAGGCTGGTAAAGCTTCACCGCCCACCTACGTAGGATGCGTCTGGGTTTCAGACAAGTGGCTCTCAGGACCAAAGACGAAAGCTACTTCAGTCTCTAAGCAACGGTAATCAGTGACACAACCACTGAGGAAGCCTGGTGGGGAGAAATATAATGATCATAATAATAAAATATTATATAATATCATTGGAATGCAACTAGTGCACATATTTAAACAAAACAATGTTAAATATAATACAATTATACATGAGTGGTTCTACGCAGGGGCCAACGGGGGCTAGTGCCCCTTTAAATCATGTCCTGGCCCCTGTACTGAAGACATAATACTACTGATGATATGTACTGGAACAGACATGGTTACTTATTGGTCCTATGGATAATTTTTTTTTTTTTTTACAAATTCTGTTTTACTAAATATTTTTAAAACAATAAGGTGATAGCTTCAGTGGTACTGAGATACAGTCCCTGTTTTCACCTGCTAAATGTTTTTTTCCAAGACCAATAAAATAAAAATACTTGTTTTACAGCTGGATTTTGAAAGAAAACGGTTATTTTTACTCCAATTAAGTCAAAAATATGTAAAATTCCACATTTATTGACCCAATTAGACATATAATATTTATTAAACCTAACTGAATTGAAATTTCACCTCATTTAGCTATCTGCATATATCTGAATCCCTTGCCCTGTTTCATAGTTCCTGCTTTTCTGTGGCCCCATGAAAACACACTGGCTCCCTGGTACCTTTAGTCTAGAACCGCCAGTGCAATTATATCTGGTTTGAACATAGCAGTGGCATAGCCAGAAAATTTTAATAATAGTGACCAGGCAATAACCAATGTACACTGAGGGTTGGCTGAAAGTGGATCCAGAACCTCAGGGTCAATCTACCCTGTTCCAACAGGAAAACGAACGAGCATAACTATATTTTCTAAATAAAGACCAACTATACTTTCCTACAGCCTTTGCTAACAGAGGTGTCAAGTAACAGAGTACAAATACTTTGTTACTGTACTTAAGTAAACTTTTTAGGTATCTATACTTTACTCCATTACTTATTTTTCTTTCTACTTCTGATTTCTACTCATTACATTTTCACACAAGTATCTGTACTTTCTATTCCTTACATTTTCAAAACAAACTTTATTCATTACTCTTGGCTTCTGTTTAATGTTTATACATATTTATTTCACTTCATGTGCGCCATCCAATGCAGATCATTGGCGCCATGCACACCTAGTGAAAACTAGTGTAATAGGATGAGTCATATAACGTAAACATTGGTTATCTATTGGTCAAATGTGTGCTGACCCCAAAGGAAATCATCAGAAGCAAGCAGGTGTTCTTCAAACTGCAAACGTGAAAAAGATTAGCGTAGACTGGACAGATGATGCCAATGTGATTTTATCCAATTTTATGTGTTTACTATTATTCTACATTAAAGGTATAGAGGACGATCTTTTATTTCTGGGTGGATCATCTCAATAAATGGTCCTCCTAATTGTCATTCATTCTGGGGATTTGTTTACATAAGGCTGTCCCGTTAGCTTTCTTTTTCTGAGCATTCGCACTTTCAGGCGTACGTCTGACGTGAGCTACGGTTACAGCCAGTCACTGAAGCTCACCTTTCTCACCACAGTTCTTTGAAAATGGTTGAGGGTCTTAAAAGAAAAAGTGTCTACGAAGTGTATGAGAAGAAAAGGAAAGCCTCAGAAGAGGCAGATATATCCTAGAATGCTTAGGGATTTGCTGTCACAGCAGCGCGCTGTCGCCATAGGCTGTTGCTACCTGACGGCGGCGACCAATAACAAAGATGGCGCAGGCACCGTGGCACAGAGTTGTTTTAAAGTGGAGAAGGCGGGTCTTTTAAAAAAATTGCGAAAATTCTATAAACTGTTTTCATTTCCTATTACAGTATCACAACTTGCTTTCAGTTAGGCCAATAGCAAACACAGCTGTAACCCCTTTTTAACTTAAGGAGGGCAAACAGGAAGTTTCAGACACAAAAACAGGATTTTTAACAATAACTGTGGGATAAACTTTCATTATAATCTCTAGGGCTTATAGTCAGCATTATAAGACACATATGTAAGCAGTTTTCAGCATATAAAGTAGATATCGGGGTAAGTAATCCATTAGCTGTCCACGAGGAATACATTGATGGGGTAAAGCCAATTTAAATTTTACTGTTGCTGGGGCGGTTCTAGAGGGGTGGCCAAGGGGGCCAAAGCCACCCCTGGCCAATCATTGCCCTCCCCTGTGGCCAACCCTACCAGTTGAGTTGTTGTTCTCCCAGGGATGTAATTTGATACCCTTGGAACAAGCAGGTCTCTGCTAAACCTGATGGTGGCAGCAGTGATACCATCATTTTCTACAATGACCTTTTAAAGCTGGTATATTAAGCAAAAACTGAATACACAATGTAGCAAAAATTATTCACAAATATATACTATAAATAAGGAGAAGTAATAGAGATTGTTTGCTCTTTTATAAATTAGTTTTTAGATTTAATAAGGGAGAGTTTGTCTGTAGCCACCCAGGACTCATCTCCAAAGAAAAAGAACATTGCTCAACCCATTTAATGTATATATCATGTAGAACCATAAATAAGTTTAAACAGCGCTAATGTATAAATATTGACATGGCTTTATTAGCAAGGAAAAATCAAAATCTGGTCTGTTGTATCTGAAAATATAGATGCTGTGTTTGTACCTGACCCCCCCTCCCATCAAGATTTTCTGGAAACACCACTGGTCAGGCACCATGCTAATGTGGCCACCTCTGGAAATCCTTTAGCCACTGCAGTAAGAGTTTCCTAGAACTGCCACTGGGCACACATATTGATTTATTCCTGCAATTTGCATTACAAACAGCAAAATCTTATTGGTAAACTTTAAGCATGACTCTTGCTTTGAAAAGCAATGATTGAACATAGACTGTACATAAAAATTAATTTTAAATCCCTATACCCATTTTCATGGCTGCATATAGTATTTTTATTTTCCCTGTATCTTATCACACAAACAAGAAAAACAAAGGCACAGGTATCCTGAAATATAGATCCCTATGCATCTGTAAATTCTCTACATTTTAACTATGTAAACATTTCTACTAAGACACTGTTTTCTTTTTGCTTTGCTCTGCTGACAGTTTTTTTTTTTACGTTATCATACTAATCTCATTTGAACAGCTGCAATTTGCTTTGCTCGAACAAAGGCATTCAAACTAGGTTTTAATTAAGTGTTCCTAATGACCTTAAGGAGATTAGAGGTTCGCCTTCTAATCAATACCAGGCAGAGAGCAGCAATGGGAGGGGAAAGAAGTAGAAGGGCGGTGGCTAGGGGCTAGGATAGAGGTAAGGAGAAAGAGGTGGGGGAAAATTAAGGCAGTGGAGAGCGCCAAACGAAATATAAATTAATTGTTGAAAGAAACTTGAGAGTGAAAGGGAGAGGTTGTAAAAATCAGAATGTGACTGAGTAGTTAGTTAATTATTATCTAATCAAAAAAAAACCTGACTTTTCCAAGGGTTTCCCATGTATTTAAAAAAATGGCCTTGCCAAAATTGCTTAAGGAAATGTTTTCTGTCTCAGAGGATATATTTTCACTATTGTTAAAAAATTGACAAGATTTTCCAAAGAAATAAAGATACTTTTTATGTTTAAACTTCATAAATATATGTTTTTGCTTTTTATTCCCCATTTTTCTTAAGAGGTGAAAACATTACACCATAGTGTCAGACTATAATCACCTAGAGCTTTGTTATCCATGAAGAGTTCCTCTTATCCACTCTTCATGAGACATTTGCATAGATTTGTAAGAAGTGTGTCCACAAGACAAAGAATCTAGTCATACATTGATTGTGCTAATTTATTCAGCAAGGCGCAGTCAGTTCCACAGATTGAAGAGCTATCAGAGAAACATTTTAAAACTCGATCCAGAGATTAATATTACTTGATTTTCTAGATTATTTGTGCATGATTTTATTTTCCTAAATTGCATTATCCCATCTAATAATGTTAAGACTAATATGGTTAATGATGGCTGTAAATGTAATGCGCCTCTAAGTCTTTAGAGTGGCATGAATATTTATGGAGACATCCTTGCCCTCTCTGCTGATTAGGAAAAACTAGAATAAATTGGTGCTCTATTGGATCTTTTTCTTTTATAGATTAGATATATATCATGAAAATGTTACAAAAAAGACATCTTTTACATAGTCCATAACCAACATGTAGAGTTGGTCAGAAGTTTACATACATTTAAAATGTACATAAATACATTAAGGTCTTCTATAATGGCTTTGAACGGGTCTTTTTGCAGCATGGAGGGATGATGCAATGAACAAATCGATTGACTTTATTCCGATTTTCTCTAAATGGGGCAACATTAGAAATATAAATACAAACTCAAAAGTATAAATATTGTCCTACTAATTTTGGGATTATTTCTCTTAAGCAATTTGTAAAGAAATGTTAAGTATTAAGAATAATCTTTGGTGTCATTCATAAAAAAGATGGGTTAAATATAAAAGAAATCGGGGTTAAG
>NW_015150620.1:102044-103759 GCF_000732505.1 Cyprinodon variegatus
TTAAAGCCCTAAAAAGAATAGACGACGACGCATTTGGACAAAGACATGGCTGAACAAACGTGGCTACTACGCTCTGTCAATTTTACAGAAAGAACTCATTTTCATTCACACCCCCTACATGCTTCTGTGTTTTTGTCTGAGAGGAAGAAAAAGAATACTTGGTTGGGCATGCCCACTGAGCGATTTGCCCACGACCACCTTACGACGGCCGACTGAATTTCAAACATGTTTGACTTTCTCCCGACCTTAAGATTCCTGATCAGGAGGTGGTCGTGAGAGGCTGAACGTCTCTGGTTACCCCCTGTACACTTCACGACGCACGTGTTGACCCGATTGAGAAATTCTCGTACGACTGGAGAATCGGCCTGAACAGGCCAAAAAAAATCATACGGTGTATGCCCGGTTTTATTGAAAAAGGGTGAGAGGAGATATGAAATAAATGTAGAGAGTCATTACTTTCAGAAATCAAAATAATGACCTTCATAGACTGCCAAGTTTTTTTCTTATGTAATTTCAAAAATCTTTAAATGAACAGGCTAGGTCCTTTTCCTTGTCTCTACCTGCATCTTCTCCACATAGTGATCATAATTGGCATGTGTGCACTGCTGTTGCAAACTGTGGCTCTCTTTGGGATGCGAAATATACTAACAGACAAGTAATGAGTGCAATGATTTGCTCTTATAGAAAATTACACTGCAACACGTAAATATCAAGTAAACATATTTATCCTCTTCTCTCAAGTGTAACTTTGCACTGAAACGGTATCAGTGGAAGCAACAACACATTAACGTTCACAACCCTGCTTGTTAATGTTGGGGAAATTGCAGGGACTGGGAGCCGCTACACAGCTAGAGTGACAGAAAAACACATGCAATGAAGCTTGCAGAGTCAGATGCAAGGAGTGTATTCCTGTCTTAATTTGGTCAGGTATATTTGAAGTTTCACTCATCTGACCAAACTCATACCCTTAAAGGAGCACTGTTAAACAAATCTAGCCACTAGGTGCAGCAAATTCCAGGTTAAGCGCCCCTGAAGACCACTGGCAACAATGCATGCTACATGTAAAGACAAGGTCCCATTTACCACTAAGTCCCTCATTACAATTTTTTTTTTAATTGGTCGACTGCAGCTCAGACTTGTAAGAGAAGCTTTAAGTCACATGCTCTGTTTAAATAAAAAAAAAAGAATTCATATAACTAAGCTAATACTTCTTTCGAAGTACATAAAAAAATTATGCAACCATTTTTGCATGCACTTAATCATATTTGATCACATTAATACAATTTTTTTTTCATGATAGAAGAGTGGGACATAAAATGAATGAGTTAAAGTAACTAAATTTGATTAAGTATATGCCAAAAATGTTTGCATTTTTTTTCCCTTTTATAAATCCAGAAACCCACAGTGAATTTAAGATCAGTATGTAGAGTGGGCTGAGTGAAAAAAGGGTCTGCAATACAGTTATACAACAAATGTGTTACTAAAATCTGAAAGAGTAAACTTCTGTCCTTTGCTTTGACTTGGTATAAAAAAAGCAAAAGATTAAGTTTGGTTAAGGTTTATTCTGCCATTGTCATGTCTTCTGTGGTATCAAATGTCAAAGAAATACAACGAAATGAGGCAACATTCAATCTTTTCAATAGTTTGGCAATATACTCAAACAACTTCAAGGTCATAAAATACTAAGCACAATAAATTCTGGTTTAATTTATGTT
>NW_015150620.1:105424-127850 GCF_000732505.1 Cyprinodon variegatus
ATCAAAGTCTGTCTTCTTGCCATGAAGCATCGTGGTGTTAAAATTTAAAATTGCAGGATATAGTTTTTACTATAGTTGCTGTATGTCATCTCAACAATAAACTCAAACAGATGCTCATTCGCTGATGTAATTTTAGCTCCACCTCCTGAAAACAAAGTGTAATATTTTTTTGCTGGAGGTCGCTCTGTTTGCCCTTTACTCATACCATTTACAGTCAGTGTCTGATGGGACAAATATGTAATGTAAAAAATGACATGCAAAAAACACATTTTTGCACCTGTCAAGTTTTGTTTTTAATGCACATTGCACATTTTCTGTTAGTCCAATAAACCTCAATTCAATACTGAAATATTACTGTGTCCTTAAGTTATTAGATTATATCAAACTGAAATAGCTGTTGCAAACACTCAAATAATTAGAAATAAAAATAACTTTTCCTTTGACTGTATATCTGACCTAAATCATCTCTTATGTATTTGAAGGGGTTTAGCTAAAAACTTTCTGATTTATTGTTACTTTGAAAGTTTATTATACAGAGTTTTTGTATTAAGAATTCAGATCCTTTCATTTGACTGTTGTTTTATTCTATCAATTCTACCTATTACTTCCTTTTTCAGGAAGCCTTTTAACATTTTAATGCCTCTGGATTCCATTTCCTCTAGTTTCTGAATCTTTTGGCTTTTTATTTCTTCTTATCTGATGATAATTAGATTATTTTAAGTGTCATCCCTGTTTTTCCAGCCTCCGAGATGAAAAATGCTGATGTTCTAGGGAGCTCATACTCCAAATATGCCTCTTTAAAACTTTTGATAAAATCTTCATCTTCAAGCAAAGATGCATTGTGCCCCAAGTTTGTATTTTATTTTAAATATTTTCTTTCATAATTGTTTACATTTAAAGAGATAAGAGTTTGATCAATGACGGCTGTTATGTGAATCCCAGAGTCTGAGATGTTAGTTAACCAACTGCTGTCTAGGAAATAATCTAAGTGAGATTAAGAATGATGTGAGAAATAATGTATATTCCCGCTTGTTAGGGTGCATCACAAACTCCCTAATCGCTCATGTACTGTTTAACTGGATTCACTGCCAACTACAAATTATTTTATTTTGTTATATCTATTTCTGCATTTTGGCCAAAATTAAAATTGCCCAAATTAATAAGTGAAGTATGCAAATGATCCAAGATATCCAAGACAAACTATTGAAGAATGCGGGAATCCTCCAGGTTTGAGCCATAAACAATAACAATAAAAATATTTTGGTTATGAATTGATATTTTCACCTGCACATGTGTGTAATACTTTGAAATGTTTATTTTGTGAATTGAAATAGCTACTCCTCTTTGCTTAGAGTTATAGCAGGCAGTGCTAATAATCATACTAAGTATTAAAAGTAGAAATTATAGTACATATCTGTGAAGAATCTAGGTCATGGTCAAGCTTGAAAGATTCGGTTCAGGCAACTGGACGTAAAGTGTTTTCTAGAAGACGGTTCACCTCTCATCCAAGAGGCTTCTTCAGTTCTAACTTGTGGTGAGAAGCACTATGATTAATATATTGCAGGTGTTACTGTTACGGCCCCCTGTATGTCTAGGGAAGTGGGGGCATAAACATATAGGCAGAAACCGGTAAGTTCTTATAAAATTATTATTTATTTGATAACAAGAGGTGCAAGCAATAAACAAACAAAAGGAGGGTGGTTGAGGGTGCTGTTAAAATAACAAACAAAGTTAAATAAAAGAGATCCTCAAAATGAGGATTGTACCTAACTACAGATTTAAACCAAAAGGGGATTCTTACTAAAAAACACAGAGAGCACAGCACCGACTACACCTAATGTAACTAACAAAGAAAAAACTCAGTGATGCAATCAGTCCAGACTCTGGCCCTACCTCCAGGTGGTGACGAGCCATTGGTTGAAGGTGGAACTGAGGGAACCAATGGATGGAATTGAAGTCAGATCACCAGAAACCAGGAAGTAGATGGGTCTTTCCACAGGGCCATGCAGCCTACTAGTAGAGGTGAGAGAGAGAGAAAGTAAAGGGAAAACACAAATATGACGGTGACAGCCGTAACAGTTACAAAGAATTAGGGGGAACAAAAGGTGCCTCTGATTCCTCCCACTGCATTGGCCATGGAGTTCACCTGGAGGGTTACTGATCATTAGCGGGATCTCATTGGCCGGTAACTCCCTCATCAAAGTGGTTTCAATCACATGCCTTATTGAAGTAAGAGTGAGGTGAGGGCAGTTGAGAGGTGAATGTTCTCGGTATTGTTCCAAAAAGTGCTTTGAAAGTTGGTAAAAGGTTATGTCTAAGATGACCTCTCTTGAGAGCATATTTGTTTTTTTTTTAGGTTAACAAAGATGGCTTCCTTAAAGGGAAATGCCGTTTTTTTTACATTTGGCCCTTGATTTTACGTTATTACATCATATTTTACTCACCCATATGAGTTCTGTGTCATTTGGAGCCGTTCTAAAGATATTCGGTTCGTTTATATCCAAGTAACGTCTTCCTATGGGCAACAAGTTGAAGGCACAAACTAAACTCTTCATAATTTATTCTTTATGGTACGCCAGCATTCATAACATGGAGGCGAATCACTGTCCCGCAGACATCCACAGTTATATTTTTGTTATTTATAGTTTTTAAACACAAAGCGGAGTGTGTATGACATTATCCGCGCGCCAGACTGGAGTTGTGACAGGCAGCATGGGCCACAGATGGCTACGCTCTACCCCTTCTATTCATTCCGCTAGCTAATCTGAATCGTTCAATTCCATTTCAAGAGCGAGATCATCTGTGGTAGTAGCGCTAAACATCTTCCAGGCATGTGAGTAAAACTAGCAGCAGTTTAGCGGACAGGATGAATGAATGGTAGCCGGTGCTCACGGGTGACGTCATACAAACTCCGATTCAGGGGAGTGTATGTCGACTTGGATGGTGATAAAAACAGGTGGGGGTGGGGCTTTAAGTTCAGATTAAACTGCCATTCTAACTCATGGTTTAAAATATGTGCAGTTTCAGGGATAGTTTGTTCAATCTCTCAGTGTAAGCACTATAAAGTGGCTAAACTTGAAGTCCTCAAACTCTGGAAAAACACTGTCACCGTGACACCAAAAGTGAAAAATTATCATCTGTTTTTTAACAGAAAGAGATCGTAAACTGAATCTGTCTCAATCTAAGCTGCCATTAAAACACAGATCCACTATTATCTTATATTATCATAGGCTTCATTTAGAAACATTCCATCTACTTCTAAGTTCCTCTGTCCTTTATTGTTATTCCATCTCTTTTTCTCTGCTATTTGTTTTTAGTCCTTCAAGTAACTGTACTTATTAAAATTTGTTGTTCCCTATTTTTGTGATTCATCCGCAATCAGTGATCTCTCAACCCTTGCTTGACGTTTCTTATTTCACTAAAATCCTGTGTTCTTGTATCATGCAATTTTTCATTTTCTCCCCCATCCCTCTATTACACAAGGTGTAAAGTGGTTTTTGCTGCCTGCATGCATTTGTGCTGCATGTGCAAGCTATATATGAGGGTCAGCTGTCTATTTGAACTTTTTAATGTCTTAACTCTATACGATGGGTCATTTATTCTCATTCTCCCATTTCTCTCTGTCTTTTCTCTTCTTCCTTCTCTTCTTTCTTTCTGTATATATTATTCTCTATCTCTCTCTTAGGACGGTAAATGTTTTAACTCCCCATTCTATGGTCCATTTATTAGGTTAGTGTACTTTAATAAATAGTCTGACGTGTCACTGGCGAGTGAATTAGTAGCACTTTAAATCCCCCAATAGTGGCTATTGGATAGATGGTGGGTTCAATATGCAATGGACACTTTCTCAAACACCAGACTAAAGCTGATATGTACATCAATAGAACGTTAGCACATTCAAGAAGACTGCCTTCAAGAATTTTTTTTGAGTGCCATTATGTTAATTCTGCTTCATATGCTAAATTTATGTTTTTGCCTAGTTTATGTCTTATTTGCGCATCAGTATATTTGTGCTTTGTGATGTTATTCTTTTCCACAGTGAACCTAGTATGTACCAGTGGAGCTAGATGCTATGAAAGGCTTGTGAAACCCAAGGGAAGTCCACCAGTGATGTAGGGGAATGTGTGGAGAAAGGGAACACATGAAAACACAAACACACACACATACATGTTGTGTCACACCAAGAAGAGACCATTTCCTTGCTGGTTGTTGGTCTCCGCAAATTGTAAGTCCCAAAATTGTATCATATTTCTGGGAAATTGGCCCCTCCAGGTAACAAAAGCGGGATCACACGCTCAAGGACCTCTACACACACACATGCAGCTTTTTTCATGACATGTGGGGACATTTCATTGACTTGCATTACTTTTATATGGCCTAACCCTGACCCTTACCCTAACCCTAACTATTACCAACATATACCTAACCCTGCCCTAAACTCAATTCACACCTTAGTTTGAAACCTAAGCCCAACTCAAAGAACAGAGCGTTACCATATGGGGACAAATTGAATATCCCCATATGTACCTGTAAGTCCCCACATGTAGAATATTTTACAAAATACTTTTTCCCTCAAAATAGGCACATGTTAGGAATCCAGTTTGTGTGGTCTGTTTTGTGTCTTTCCTTTTTCCACCACCAGAAGGTGCCCTGTCTTCTCTGTCCCTCCCTGCACACCTGCGGCTCATTGGATCATTATCGGAGGAGTATTTGAGCAGTGGGCTGTCACTACCTCGACACCAGAGTGTTTGTCAGGTTTGGGTCCTCTAGCCAAACTGAGTTTAGCTGAGTCTAACCTAGCTTTGTTTCTCTGAGTCTGATGACTTTTTGTCTTTGCTCCCAGGGAGGAAGCTTTCCTGTGTTACTGGATTCCTGGACCTTCTCCCCCCTGGAAGGAAAAAAAACGAGTTACACTGAGCAGGGGAAAACCTCCACATGATCCGTTCAAGTATCCATCGGAAATCCGAGTGACAGTCCGCATTACTCATTACTCCTCCGGGTCCAACGCTTGTCTACCTGTCCGCCCTCCAATGTGTGCACTATTCTCTGGATTTACCACACAGACTGGAGGACTAACAAGCCCCCCACAAACGTGAGTCCCATTCTTGCATAATTTAAGTGCTTCCAAGATTCCCACGGTCCCTGAATTGACCACTGAACTTCCCTTCTCACCTCCAGTTCCGGGTCACCAGCTCACTGACTTCCAGATCCAACTCCTGTATTTCACCCGCTAAAATGCTCTTTTGCGGGTGAAAAATACATACATAAAAATGAACGGGTCGGGCAGATATTTTTTTAGTGCGGGCGGGGAGTTGGTGATTTTTTTTTTATGCGTGTGTGTTGTTTATGGACATCAGAAATGTTATATTAATCAGGCACTGGGGTCACACTTGTTGTAGCTTAAAGCCCTGCCGGCAGTGTGGGCTTCCCTCCAAAAAGGCCACAGTCAGTGCATACACGTCTGCTGCAGTGTTAATGGCGCTCAGCAGCGCAGCGTACTATAGCCTATTACTTGATGTGTTAACGGGTCGGGTTGCAGGTTAAATATCAACGGGTCAGGTCGGGTTCGGATTTGAATTGAAGATATCCGCGGGTGACGGGTCGGGTTCGGTAGTCATCCTAACAGGTTCGGGCGGGTGCGGGTTGGTAAAACTCGACCCGTGCAGGACTCTACCACACAGTGGCAATTAGCAAGCCACATGCACATTTACATGAAAAAAGGAAAATATACCAATCACTCACACTAGATTAAGAGGTAAAAAATCTAATCTGGACTGATTTTTTGAATAACCCTGTTTTTTAGGTAATGCTAGAGCGCTCTTTCTATATAGGATTTGCTGCAGTCTGTTTTCAAGTGTGTTATGTGAAGTGACACAACCATCTGAGCAGAATACCTTTGTGCCTAATTTAAAGATGTTGTTAGACTCTTAATAAAGGAGTAAAAATAAATATGATAGGTAGAGATTAATGTAAAAATGGAGACATGAGAGGAGCAAGAAAAATACAGGAATGATGGTCAAAGAAGCAGAGATGCAAAGAAAAATCCAGATGAAGCCAGAGGGTGGGGTGAAAAAGAAATAAGCATTCAAGTGGGCAATAGTGATGTGGCATGTGGAACTCAATCTAACACTTGTTCCACAAGGTTAACAATAAGAGCCCTCTAGCAGCTAAAATGCCCAAGTAGCTTTTATTATATCATAATAATCAATCAAAAATAAAAAAAAAATGTACTCCAAAAGGCAACCAAGTAAAATAAAACATCTGTGTAGAGGGGCTGAGTGTGCAAGCAGCAACTTAACTTAAAGAGTAAGAGGGAATTGTGCAAGAAGGCTATAAAAATGATTCGTTTCACTTATACCTTCTTATGTCATCTGGTTGAAAAATATTTGCCTGCAGGTCAGGGCTCCCCCCGTTAGGGAAAAAGCTTCTTAAAACCCTTGATGATTATATGCTACATTAAATATCTGCCCTCCGCATTCCATTTACCGTTGCTGGGTATTGAGAAAGAAAGGACAGGGTATGAGGGCAAGGAAGCCATTTAACAATATAGTCTCAAATAAGAGAATAAGATTAAGAAAAATATTATGTTATTGTTGGCAATGTCAGTTTACCTGGTTTGTTAGTTCTCCATCAGGGGGCCTAATGGATCATGGTGGTTTGAAAGGTTCCAGGTCTGCTGATGCACACCCGCAATCAATCCTGCATCATCAATGGAGTTAAAAAGGAGCATGCTGCCAGTCCTTCAGTTCCTATAATGGTAACTCCAAGCCCAGTGCGACCCCTATTCTTTTATAATCTCCTTTAAAGAAACCCTTGACTCACCTTATTTTTTCACTCCTTTCAGGTTGTCTTCATATCATATTCTGTATCCCTTGCCACTTTGCTTCTTGGCTGTCTCCACGTCTTGCAAAACTCTGGTATTTGCATCTCCAACTTTCTCCACCACAACTTCCTTAATTTTGTCTACTCTCCAGCACACTCTGCGGATACAATTCGCAGGTCTTAGCACAATTCCAGAGGCTCAGGTCTACACCTGGAATGTCAACTTTGCATCAACCTCAGATCCCACGGACTAGTGGCAGAGCCACTGGGTGGCCAGGCAGAAACCAATGTGGACTGAGATGGGACTGCAAACTAATGGGAGCCAAAACCGGTTCAGGGTCAATCTATATTTATCACACTGTACCAATAGAGAAATAAACACAAAATCTATCTTTTTCAAATAAATCGCTGAAGAGAGAGTAGAATCTTATGAAACTGCTAAATGGATACATGCACATAATGACACATCTATGCTGGCTTCTCTAAATATTCATTGTTCTTTATCTCTAGCATAATTTTGGATCAAAACACAAATATATGAAATGTTAATTTAGTTCAGACCTTTCATGTAAAATCATCACTGCTGCTCTGTCTAGTAGCAGAGATATGTTTTAGAGATAAACAGATTTTTTTCTGAAGGAGTTGAATTATGTCCAAACAAGAACATCTCATCTGCTAGGAGTGGCCACCCCTTCACCCTGCCCCTGCCACTTATTCTTCCCTGGCAGACCTCCATCCACTACTCAGTAATCACTCATTTGCAAACTTGTCACTTAATCCAGTTTCATGAACTCATCTCTCCACCTTCGGTGTTTTGGGATCCTGTCCGTCGGGTTCTTTTCTCTCCCAGGATCAGAGATCTACCCTTGCAATAACATTTTTCATGTTAAATAAACCTTAAAACCTTCAACTGAGTTCTGAGTGTTCATGCATTTGGTTTAGATGCTTACCGTAAACCATGACAGTTATGAACCCAAATAAGAATCATAATGTTTTTAAACGTATGTAGGTAAGTTTTCATATTCATTATCTTCCACTTACCTTGGACTGGGTCCAGGGGCCAGTCTCAGCAGAGATGTCCAGACTTTCCTTTACCCACTTCCTCTCGCTCCTCTAGGAAAGTCTGAGGCATTCCAGGACCAGTAGAGAGACATAGTCCCACCAGTGTGCCTTTGGCCATCCCCTCAACCTTATCCCAGTGGGTAGCCAAGCTCCTCACCCTATCTCTAAGGGAGTTATAGCCACCCTGCAGGGAAAGTTTATTTCAGCTGCTTTTACTTGGGATCTTTCTTTGGTCCAGATTCCATGGCCATAGATGTGAATAAGAATGTATACAGACTGAAAATTTGAGAGCCTTATCTTTCTCTCAGCTCTGTCTTCACCACAACAAACCAGTGCAACGTCCACATCACCACTGGAGCTGCACCGAGCCATCTGTTGACCTCCCCCATGGACTCAGAAGAGCTGATCTTTCCCTCAGCTGCTTTATACTTGGCTACAAACTGGCACAGCGGTTTTCAAGTCTCGGCAGGAAATGGCCAGCAGAATCAGGTCCTCCCCAAAAATTTAAGAAATCTGCTGTTCCCCAAACCAGACTACAACCTGTTCAATTTGTACAGATGCCAGATGGCCCCTCGTGAAGTGCCACTGATTCCATATTCCCTGGAGTGCCCTTCAAAAGGCACCATGAGGGACACTGTTGAACTACTTTTTCAAGTCCTCAAAGCACATGTGGACCCACTAGGAAAACTCCCATTAACCCTCAAGCACCCTTCACAGTGTAGAACTGGTCTAATATTCCATGGACGGGATGCAAACTACAATGCTCCTTCTGAAGCCAATGTTTAACAATTAACCAGAGACTCTACACTCTGGCTGGAGTTGGAACACAAACCCTCCTTTATATGAAGGGGTAAAACCACTCCGGTCTGCCAGTCCAGGGGCACTGGCATACAATGTTTAAACCACAACAGCCTGACAACATTCAGACACCATATGTACTCAGAGCAGATCTAATCCACTCTCGAAGCCTTGCCACTATGAAGTTTTTAAATAACTTCTGTGACTTTGGCTCTGGATGGTGAACAAGTCTGTCTCTGAGCATTCAGTCCCTGCCTCTACTAGGAAGCCATGACAACCAGTTTGAGGAGATCCTTAAAGTAGTCCTTTAACAGCCTAACAATGTCTTCAGTCATAATCAGCACCTGTTAATTCATACTATATTCACTGTTTGTGAAGCACTCCTTCCACCTCCAGAGGTGCTGGACAGTCACTTTGAAGCCAACTTTCTTCAGGATATCTTTGAACTCATCCCAGGCCAGAGTTTTTGCCTGTGCAACCACCAGGGCAGTGGGTCAGTCGGCATCATAGTTGCCGTTTGCTCCCTCATGGACCCCCAGAAGCCTACCAGGTTTGGTAGGACTCCTTTAGCTTCACAGCAACTATTAGGGGGGTCATATTGACAATAGAGGCATACAACATGGTCCACTCAGACTCCATGACCCCAACCACCCCTGGATTCCGAGAAGAGTGCTCCTAGAGCTGCGAGCTGAATACATGCATATGTACATGACCGAGGGCTCCACCAGACATTCCCAGCAGACCCTCACTACTTTCTCTGGCCTTCCAAATCTGTCCTCTTCAAGCTTATCTAATTCGCCACCACGTGATGAACTGACCCTATTGTTTACTCGAGTGTCCAAGTGTCCATGACATGCAGCTAAATGTCAGTAGATGTGGTTACAAAATCGATTACAGATGTCTTGCCTAGGGTGTTCTGGTGTCAAGTGCAACCCTTATACTTAAACATGATGTTCATTGTGGCTAATCCTTGACTTGCATCAAACTACAATAATAAACTACCACCTTGAGCCTTGGGTCTTCACGATCACTCTCCTTCAGCTATCACTGTCTTTTCTGACATGGGCACTGAAGTCCCCCTGTAGAATGATAGTGTCCCTGAGATGGGTACTAACCAGCACACCAACTTGAAGGCCTGGTACCCTGTGCCAACGCTTGGCTTAAAGCCTGTGACAACAGCTACAGTTCTCTCTCCCACCCAAAGGCACTAGGTGCACTCTGACATGAGATGGCTAAGGTATTATTGGAGTTAGTGATCCAAACTTCCATGAGAAATTGGTTCTGACAGTTTCTTTTTTTTAAGAGTATGCAGACTTTAAACCTGGTTATGTAGAATGCATAGAATGCATAGCGGGTTTGTCACCAATAGGAGCAAAGTACAAGTGAAGTGCGTGAAAGATCTCTATCAAGAGTTTGCCCCAAAACATACTTTTTCTTTACAAAACACATATTTTTCTGCTTTGCTCCAGAGGATAAATGGTTTCAGAGAAAAAAAATCTGACACATGAGGCTGATTTTCAAAACTGGAAGCCTGGTTTTAATTGATATTGCTCTACAATAATAATCCTGAAAGGCATAGTTTGGAGTAACACATGTAATGTTTAAACCCATAATAGTTTAAGTTACAGAATCATAGGTCTCTCTTTTTGCAATGAACAATATATACAATGTGAAATAAATACATTTACACAAATGGACATTATTGTTGGAGCACAATCGTATGATACACGTCACAAAAAATATACAGGTTATTGGTCTTCTTTTTCCCCCTTCTATTTATTGATGTGAAACACATCTAAAATCTACAAACATGTTCTCAGTAATAGTAGAAGGTCTTTATCCGGAATTTTTCTCCTCCATTCAAGTGCCTTGCTATGCTTGAAAATCAACTATTTTCCCCAAAGTTTCTCTCTCCCTTAAATGTTCTCACTTTTGCTAATTCAGACTGGAAATATGTTGTAGCACAAGTGGCAGTTACATTTCTTGGGATTAAATATATCTAAATAACAGAGCTATAGATTACAAAATTTTGGTCTTTGTAGATTTTAAGATGTCGGATAATGAATCGTGATTTGCCAATATGGGTCAATTAGTTTCCCCCTTGCTTAAGGGTAACCCTTCTAAAATATTAAAGTATTGGTGGTTAATTTGTCTAAGCATCCAATTAGAGGAACAAGATGTTTCCCACAGTGCAAACTAGTCAAAATCTTGGTATAACCAGCCCAACAAAAAACCTAGATAGTTCATCTTCCACTGCTCTTTGTGGAAATACCAGTTTTGGTGTTGGTAATTCATGTAGATTACATCTAAATTCAGAAACCTAATAATAAAACACATATCACTGTTTGGCTTTACAATGCAACACAAAAAAATGTGTTACTTTAGAAAAGTTGTCATACATTGTCTTGAGAATAATACTAACAAGAAAAAAGTGCATAAGGTAAAATATTAAACTCCACAAATTGTGGCTTTCGGTTTGATCAAGTTATCTTAATTTGCCATAATAAGGGTCACCAGTGTAAACCATTTCCAGGTACAAGCACATAGATTCTGTTCAGCCTTTATCACCTATTCAACACCCTTCAGCATGTTGAACAGGTCAGGAGTTCAAAGGGCTGCTTAAGACAATTGACAAATAATTAAAAAAAACAATAGTCAGAAGAGATATCTCCATACTCTGTGTGGAATAATGTACAGTGGACTGCATTTAACACAATTTTCCTGACAAGGGGACAGTGGTCAAGAATATTAAAACTTACAAACAAATCAGGGAAATCAACTTTTGTACCATAGAACTTTAATTACAAGTCTTTTGTCTATGTTTAGCAAATTTCACTGTCTTAAAACAACACATGATATAACAGTGGTAATGGTGTGATTTTAAACATGTGCCTTTGCGGTTTAAATTTTTCTGGGCTATACCATGTCTCCACAATGCCATGGATGTCTGGGGAAGTAGTAAGATTTCTTCATTAGGAAAAACAAAATTCTCCAGTTTTTTTTGTTGGTTTTTGCTACTTTTTTCATCTGAAAGGGCAAAAATAATGACTGAGCTGAGCTTTACATAGGGCAGTTATGTACAGTGTTTGTAAAAAAAAAAAAAAGTTTTACCTATTAATTACTCCAATGTCCTTTAATTTCAGCTTAATTTTCCTAAACATATACAGTATATTCTACAGGAATGTTAAACAAATTATTCTTTTTTTTTTTAAATATTTGTTAATGCGTTTCTTCATTTAGATACATGATATTAAATTATTCGTAGTTTGGTAGAGATGAATGCTGTAATTTGATCCTGGTAACCTAGTTAAAAAGCCTTATGTCATGTTTGTTTCATTATGAGAAACTCCAGTGCCCAGACCCCAAAGGATTGATAGGACAAAAAGACAAACAACATGGCCTCTACTCTGCGCTGTTGTCTAAAGAAGAAGCACACAGCACAAATCACCACAAGATAAATTACACAGCAACGTCTTAAGAAGACTCTCAACACATGAGGAAAGAAAAATTAGAGACAACTTACAAATTAAAACTAAATAAATAAAAGACAGAGCTCTTTTTCTTGACAGGAAAAACAGCAAACATGAAACACAGAAGCTGAACTACATTTTTTTCCCACAGTTTTTCTTCATTTTTTAACAATAAAATGTGTAATGCTAGAATTATTATCTGCATAATTTACAATATACAGCAAGTTTAAGAAGGTTAAGGAAATCCCCCTTACTAAAAATACTGATCATGGATACAGGACATGTTGTTAGAGGTGAGCTACACAAACTGCTGCACTTCTCAGCTGTGAAATGTTGCCATTTTACAGAAGATTACAGTGTCATCTACAATAAATATTTTGGCATTCTTATTTGGCTTTAGAAATTACATACAGTAAAAGCAAAACAAAATAATCCTAAGGAAATGGCAACTGTCTTCCCATTAAAGCTGTGATTAGTTAACCACGCGATATGCATCTTGTTCCCGATCTGAAATAGGATACCTTCTTTTATGAGTTTATAATAAAACCAAACAGTTTTTGCCCTTGCTACTCAAATACTTTCTTCAAGAGAAACAGTGAATTTAGATAAAAAGAAAATATTATATATAGTAAACAAAATGCTGTCGTAAAAATGTATTCCTCATTTTAAACCATCAAAAGCTACAGTATAGCTTAGTTAGATAAAATAACATCTTAAATTACTATTCTAAAAGGCCTTAACAGTCCAGGTTATACACAAGTTATGAGGCAGATTTAAAGGATGAGCCACAAGCTAATTAGGTTAGCCAGACAGGAGGCACGTCAATGAATATTAGTAAAAACGCATTTGATAAACTCTCCCGATTCCCTTTTGTCTATAGGCCTATTATTTTTAACCATCTATACCTTTCAGTTTATTTGCATTTATACTGAATTTTAGTATAGTAATACACTTTTCTTTACAAGAATGAAGCTAGCAAGCACAGATTTTAATTCAATCCAAGTAAATCTACTTTCCAACGTAAAAAAGGGTCTCAAGGTTTTTATGTCGTCGTATTTGTGACCTTGTTAAGCAGTTTCACTTAATGTTCAAATTCCACAGGTAAATGTATATAAATATCAATAACCATCACGTAACTATGCCTCAATTTAGATTTTAATTGTTACCAAAACAGGATTTAGCAGCAACTTAAAGGATAAAGTTGAAGTTTTATGCAAAACAACTATTTAAGGGATTAATCCTCCCCACCCCACCCCCATGCTGTTAGTCTATGACAGCGAGTGAATAGTATGTGGACATGAATATGACACAATCCAACTGATGTTTCTTTTTTGCTAGCACCAATACTTCAACAAGCAAACTTTAATTTAATGCACTTTCTTGGCTGATTCCAAATAATTTCTACTAATGTTGAAAATTTAGACTGATGTTTTATTTGTTAGTTTCAAAGAAACTTTGTTGCCTAAATCTCATGATATCTATCCAAAAAGATTCAAAGAATAGTGCATGCACCAACATTAAATTGGTAGAATCCAAAACCAAATCCAGCATCTTGCCCAGGATATCCTGGTTGATCTAGCTTACAAATAACAGTCTGCATCAAATTTAGGGTTGAGTTTCTCCAAACAGCTAATAAGTTATACAGAGATAAAGAGAAGCAGCAATTTTTTTTAACATATTCTTTCCCAAAGTTCAGACTGGCACAATAAGTTAATACTGTGGGCTCTTTCCAACTACCCAAATCCTTACATTAAAAACCACTATTGCTTAGTGTTTTAAGAGAAAATGATTTGTTTATAGAGTATTACTTGTGATATTTGTTATATATATGTGAATATGTTGAAAGTGGTTAGGCTCATGGAATGAAAAGACATTGACTTATTCAGTTATAAGAAGACAATTTTAAAATAAACCAAAGCTGGTTTATATGTCATATACATGAAGATAATATTTACAACACCTAAATTTGTATCGTTATTATGATTCTTAAGTGAAATTAATGAAAAGAATTTCAAAGCAACAACAGTTGTCTTAAGGTTAGTTAATTAGGCAAACGTTTCCTTCTGATTTTTGTATTTTGTTCATAGACTGAATCTTATGCTACAATTCCTGAGTGAGTCACAAAAATCTGTCTGCACTGCTGCAAGAAAGTAGATAGGAGTTGTGAACACTTTAGGGTGAGGAGAGTTCTGCTGAGGTGAGACTTTGGAGTGTGGAAGGTAATCTTGGGCCAGACCATTTTTAACTGAGAGAGTGAAACTGGTGCAAGCTTTGTATGTGGAGAGCTCAATTCCTGGCTGTTAATCAGGTAAAAATATCTCAAACAAATGTCCAAACATAAGAGGAGTGAATGACACACTATATAACCAAAGAAAAAGTCAACTGTTCAAAATATATTTTAGGAAGACAGCTTTGATTTGCAAAGTTGATCATAAAATTTAAGTGTTTAGAATTAAATGTAGTTTTGCAGAACAACACCTGCCCTTTTTAATATAACTTTCAGATTCTTAACAACACAAACACAGCTGAGATTTTTGGTTGACCAGAATCAATCATCTGCACAAAACAGCAGCAACTTTTCAAGTGTTACTGAAAAAAGGGAGCTGATTGTTACAATGGTTGTTTCCATCCAAGGTCCCAGCAACAAGTATACATCAGGACCAGGACTGGAATGCACCTAAAAACAGAACAGTGGGGTAATATGACTGTAAAGCTTGCTGGCATCCTCTGAATGGGTGGTTCCATTCTTTGGCAGGGGAAATTTCCTCTTCTCCTCTTTCAGTTCATCCATCCAAATTAATCTGTACATTTGCACTTACAACAAAATCTCAGTAAGTGTTGATTTTTTCCCACTCAGTTGTTCTTGAAATAAAAAAAAACAACAAAATTTTAAATGAAAAAGGAGTAGGGAACGAAAATTTAGGTACAGTCAGAGTTTTCCAGAGCTAATATGGAGTGTTTTATTGTCTGTAATATGTCCTCAATTGTTTTGGATTCACATTTCAACTCGATACATAAAAGTTCTGTCACAAAACTGATTTCTGTTGGGAATTGTTTGATAGATCTTAATAAGTGCCTGTTCTGACGAGTCTTTCATTGGTTATGGGGTAGGGTTTGAGTACTTCAGTCCCTGTCTCCATCCAAACAGATTCCATTGAATGCTGTTCAGTCATCAACTAGTGCTTTAGCATTCTGGGATATAGGTTTGATTGATTCTGTAGGGGGGGTGTCAGCCAAAATCTTTAAGAATTTTTCTTTGTGTGTGTTTGTATTTCTGCGTATGCAATATAAGAGTATCTGCATGTAAAAGAACAAGAGGTCATTCAAAGTTGTTGATCAAAGTTTGACTTGAAGCTCACATTGGTCAGACTGATGTCTATTTGTCACTCCGTCCAGTTCCAGCACTCAGACCTTTGCTTCCAGCAGCTCCAAGAACAGTTTGTGCATTGGAACCTTCCCATCCTGCTTGATACTGTAGAAATGCTGTACAGCCTTTGTTGAGGTCTGACGGAGTAAGGGGAGAGTCATAAGCAATTTGCCAGCCCGGCGGGGATCCTCCTGGTGCTGGGAGGCCTCATAGTCCTGCAGGGCCTCATGAAGAACATCTTGGAGCTTCGTTACTGCATCTACATCCTCAATATGCATGGAGTCTGAACAGAGAGGACACAAAACTTCAGAACATATTTCGAAAGAAAACACATTGTCACTTCATAGGAGAATATGCATGCAATGCTTATGGAAATTAAGAATGTTTTTTTCCTTCTTCTTATACATAGATGGTTCAGTACAAAATTATTTCAATTCAGAAAAAGATGCTGTTCTTAAATCCAAGATAGTGTTTTGAAATTACTTAATTTATTAAAACACTATCTAAAGTACCCTGGGCCCATGTAAGAAGCCAATTACCCCTTTGTTTCACCATTGTTTAGAACAGCTACCATTAAATATTTATACTAAGAAGCATTGCATTGAGTGTTTTACACGGTGTTGTAGAATTTTGACCATTTGACTTTATTCATTTCCACAGGGATTAATACTTGGACCTGTTCCTTCCTAGTGAAACATTTTCCCTCAGAATTTTCTAGAGAGACAAGAATTATTATTATTTTTTTTTATTACAGCTATTATCCAACTTCTAGAGTTCTAAATATTGCCAGAAACCATAATTTTGCTACCAACCACCATGTTTGATTATAAAAATTATAAACCATATTTAAATTGAGACACTTGGTATTATCATTTCACAGAATATGTAGCAAAAGTTGCGTGGTAAAGTAATGTCTCTTGGTAAATGTGAAATGAGGAAATTGTATTCTTTTGATGTTTGATGCTCTATGTCTGGAATCTTTTCCATTGACGCGATTTATGAACAATTTATGAGCGATTTATGTTTTTTTATGGTTCAATCATCAAAAGAGAATGGATTTTTGTTTTTTGCTTGATGAATAAAAATTGTTTAAAAAGATATTTAAAATATCGGTTAAAATGTGACGAATGACATACAATTCTAAAAAAACAAGCACAGAATAAACCATCAATTGGTCAAATTTCCCACAAAGTTGATGACCTGTTCAGAGGCAAGATACAAGTCTTTGACTGAGCTATGGTTAACTGGGAGTTTGAGTAAATGTAATATAACTTCCTGGTTTCATTGACTTTTACTAAAGAAAAGGAAAAAAAAAATTTGCAAGTGTGTAAATCGTGTAGTAGCCTTTCTTCAGCCAGCTGAACACCAGTGTGCATCAATAGGTGGGGGCTTGGAAAGTCTTCATATGCACGGTTAATTTGTGGAAGTTGCCACTGGAATCAAATTAAAAGCTTCAAACTGTAAAATGGCAGAAAATTTGATTGTCTTAAAAAACAAATCTGCTCTGTCCGATGTGTCATTAAGTGTGGTCACCAGAAAGAAAAGATCGAAATATTTAATCTGAAATCCTGAGATTTTGGATAAAAAAAAAAACTAATACATATGAAAACTAAACATGGTTTATCTGTTTTAATGTTTGCAGACATATGGCGAAACTGAAGTAGATATATTTGTCTAATAGATTAGTTAACATTGATACATTTATTCAAAAGGCATATTTTTTGTTGCATAGGAACAAGTATTAACAGTGACCCTTTTTTAGCTTTAAAAGTAACATTTGTACTTCTTCTTTTTTACTTGTTGTAGTTTTACTACCACATAAATCCAGTCACTTTTCTCAATGTCTCTGAAAGGTGCATCTGTGGGTGTGATGAATGGACAGGTGAAAAGATGAGTGGGAAGACAAAGAGGAGAGATTCTTGAAAAAATGGAGATAATAATATCAAACATAGTTTCAGTGTGTGTGTGTGTGCAATATGTAGCCATATGTAGCTACACACACCTGTAGTCTCTCCTTGACTTGGAATGTTTCTGCCGTGTTTCTGCTTGCAGCAGTAAAGCACGAGAATCTCTCTCAGTAATAATACTCCTTATTGCCCCTCAGAGGCCAGGTCCTAATGTGGGCTGGCCTTCAACTCCCAAACTACGATCGATGTCATCGATCAATGATTACATGCATGTTAAATAATAATCACAAGGCAGCTATCAATGACCACCTAGACTGCGCTTTTACCACATGCACCTTCCTTCACATATTACAATGTTTTTCATGTCCATTGGTGCACATACAATAATATATAAAAAAAAAAACATTCTAATCTAATTAAAGATTGTTATTCATCAAATTCAAACATCCTCAAAGCTGTCACTTATTCCTAGAGGAGATATAAACTAAAGGAACCTGGTTACATACATTAAAAACCAGGAGACACGAACAAAAATGATAAAGCTCAGACAGACAAAATGAGTCAACATTTACACAAAGATTTACTCATCAACACACACAAACACAATCAGATACCCAATGCTGAATCTATGGAGGGTAATACATTTATCGGTATGCAGGAGGAGAGCAGTCAGCGGGCTGACTTATGAGGAATCAATAGAAAGCTCAGTCTATCATATTTCTGGATTGATATCAGCTGTTGTGTTTCTATGTATTTTAATTCTTAGCAGTTAAATGATTGTATGCTGGCTAGGTAGATATAAAGAAATAAGGAGGATAAATGTATTTAAAAAAATGAGTGAGGTAAATTCATGCTCCTCATTTTCTTTTAATGTAAAGCTATAAAGAAAATGTTTATTTATTTTTGCTGGATAATTTTAGGGCAACTATAAAGTAAATGTATTTATTAACTTTTCATAGCCTCTGTTGACAAGACAGAAGGTGAAGTGTAATATTGATAGAAGCATTTAGAAAACAAAAAAAAAAAGATATAAAGTTAAAGTCACTGTCTTTCCATATGTCCAGCTAATGCTGCTCACCAGGGTGGAGTTTTATAAACATTTAATGAGTTTCACATTATTTTTATTAGTGAAGGATTTAAGCTGATAGACATGGCATCTGCCGGTGCCCTGACCTGCTGTACACCCACAGGTAAAACAGTAGACGTTAATGAGCACAAGCACATGTTAAAGTGTACATGCTAACATGGCACTAACACACATATAAATGAGGGAAAACACAAATGAATGAACACATTAAACTACAACACACAGGTGTTTCCTGCTTCTTGTGGCCGGTTCAGCTCTCTTTATATGTTGGGCACGTTTGCTAACATTTCTTAAGGCTTGGCTTCATTAATGCAGACGATTAGCATCCTGTGAATTAATTAGTGTCAATGCCCTTCAAAATGCTAATGCTAGCATTCTGTTGTGCTGGCGTGCAGTTAGTCTGGGTAAAGATACAAAGTTCTTACTGTAAATGGACGGAAGTCATGTCAATTTAAATAACTCCCTGCAGAGTGCAGAGGCCTGTCATTACAATCAGGCTACGGTTCTACTTGACTTTAGCTGCTGATGATTTTCCAGGACTTCTTCAATTTGAATTTGCTATTTCGAATGTTACAACACGGTGATAATCAGATGTTTTGCAAGAGTAAATCACATGATTGAAAAAGGACGACGCTCCAAATCAACACAAGACAGTTTGGTAAAAATTTGTAATGCAGAAACCTAGACTCAATGCCTAAATGAAAAAACCCTGTGCATACAATGCCATTCAAAACTTTTAAAACCTTGAGCTTCATATTAACAATATGAAAAAAAATAAATCAATTATGAACAAATTAGAGCTATGCTTTCCTAAGCTATTGAATACTGCCTTTTGCTCTAATTTCATTAGCATGGCCGTTAAAATATCTACCTACTGTTACAACATGCCTGTTTAGATGGAGGGCTTATTAAAGCCAGGCTTACAGTGCCAGGAGGGTAACTTTTTACCAATTTGCATATAGACAAAAATCTATTTTTTTATTTGTTTCTTGATGTAATCTTGTTAATATTATGCAATCTGCTTACATATTTATGTAAATTAATTGTATCTATTTGTCTAGTAAAGTCCCTGTTGATGACATTTGTGACTTGGTGATATATTACATAATAATCTGGACTGCAGTTATAAACACAATCCTGCAATGATCCTTATCTTCATCACCAACTACCTTTTCGGGGAAAACCCATCGATTTTTTAAGATAAATTGATGAATTAATTACAAAGGTTTGTAAACCAAAATAAATGCAGAGTGGGCATGGAAACATAAGCACACAAAGTGGTGCAGGTGGAAAAAAAAAAACCTCACAGTCTACAGAAAAAAGAAAAACACATCAATATTTTCTGCATAAGAAAACCAGGATCTAGACTCTATATCTAAATTATTTAAAATAACTTTTCAAGGCATTCAGTATCAGAGAGATAGATTAGTGACACCATATTTGTGTGTTGATGTTTAATTTGTTTGTGAGCACAGATGATGACAGAAACTAAAAAGGCCCTGCCTCCCCCATTAAAAGCCCCTGCAGTACATTCTTCCATTTAAACACATCGTATTGACAGATTCCCCCTTGTAATTAAAGAGTACTGAAGAGTTGGCCAGCTTCCAAGACAAAGTTCAAAAGACGGGTCATGAGAGGAGGAAGGTGTGTGTGTGAGGGAGTGCGTGTTCGTCAGTCAGCTGTCGATGCAGCTGGACACATCAGAGACGGGCCTTTATCGACATATTCGGGAGCCTAATGATTTTACTTTATTTAACAGGCATCTGAAGAGACGACTATGCTAATTATAAAAAGGGATTGCCACATTGTTGGGGGGTTGAATTCAGATTGAACAGGCCTGTGTGTGTTTGCATTGTGCCTCTTGAGTCTATGCATTAAATATGTGTGGGCACACACTTGTGACAGTTGGAGTATGACAAAAAAATGTGGGCAGCAGTCACAGTTAAAGTGGCAAACCTGAGTACAAAAACAAGCCGCCCCTTACATGTAAGCGAACTTCATCAAACATGCACAGCAGTGTTGTATGTTTGTATGCATGCTATTGAAATCAGGCTCTGGTGTTTCATCCTAAATGAGCCCCACGGGAATAGACTCAATTCCTGGGATTTACTCTCTCTCAGCAGACAGACACAAGTGTGCGGAGAGAGAAAAACAGTTAAGAGAGAGCTTATTCAAACCTGAGTTAGCCAGAGCGATGGCTTTGAGAGTCACAAATTCTTCCTTCTCCAGCTTCATAGACTTATATTTCTTGACCAGCTGAAGAATGGCGTTGTTCAGATCCAGAAGGCCTGCAAGTTTTGACTGGTCTTCATCCATTATGTAGTCCTCAGCATAAACCAGCTTAAAAAGTAGCACGAAACAACAAGATAAATTAGATTTGAATCTGCATATTTTGTGATAAGAACATTTTCTGGGCCTTCCTACTTTGTCTTCAAAGGAGAGGGAGCGGTACACAACACGCAAAATCAATATCTCCATCCATGCACTCTGCAGTAGACTCATCTGGTCTGCCAAAGACAGTGTGGAGAAACCTGGAGAGAAGCGAAACAGGTAAAAAAAAACATTAGGTTGGGTATTTTCTTTTTTTTTCTTTTTAATTCAGAAAGAGTTATACGTGCCCAATTACCAAATGCAGAGCAGATGCCTATTTAAATGAAGGTATTTTAACATATCATCTATTATTATTATGGAAACAGCTTCATTGATTTAACTATGCATGTGAACATTTTTGCTATCAATTGAATTAAATATGGGCAAAATAATTGAAAATGCAGCCCAGTGGACTTGTTTGACATAGAGCTAAAGTAGTAGAAGAAAACTCGGGAGAAGATAAGTAAAGTCCCCTGGAGAGGTGTTGAAAACTAAAAAAGGCTCAGACATTTCAAAACAAATGAACAATGTTTTGGCTTTTTGCCATCTTGAATTTGAATTAAATAGATTTTATTATGAAAACATATTGTAAAACTTTTTTAAAAAAGGACAATTTTTAAGGACATTTAATCCTGATCACCAACTATTCATTAGTAATACTGTTATAGGCTTTAATTAGACGCAGAGATTACTTTAGTAATAAAAAGTTAAACTACAGAGTAAAGAAGTTAACTAAAAGACAAGATAAAAGGGTCAAGCTCAAACTCCCTCTTATCCTTTTGTTTCACCCTTCATCCATTTACTTGACCAGAATCCTCTTCCTAGTACTCCTCCACTCTCCTGTCCCTCCGCTCAGGGCTTTTCCCTGGGGATGGTAAGCCTTATCTCAGCCTGCCACAGCCTCCACGGATCAATGCTGCCCATTGCTGCGGCGCTGCTCAAAACACACACTAATTGCTGCTACGGCCTTAAAACTGCTAGTTTCTTTAGTGTTCAATCCATGTCCTTTCATTTGGAGATCAGTCTTTTTCTCCAGAGCCAGTATCTGAATTTGTCTTTCTATGACTGATCATTTGCTTGTCTTTTTCTTGATCCATCTAGGTGCATCTCATGTATTTAAATGCTTCACATTTCTTTCACTGTTGTGGTTAAAATCACGTTGAATTTCTTTTAAGCATAATTTTAATAATGGGTTTACTTTAGCGTGATGAACTCTTATTTATCGGTCTATCTATTATGTTTCTCTTTAATGGAACACCTGCCTACTCACACCTCTTCTCACAGCTGTCCCTTCCTCAAACACCTGTCCATTCACACCTGCCTGTCTGCCTACATGGCTGTGTTTTGGGGAGTGCAAACCTTCACAGAGACTTCAGTGACAGTGCAACCTGTCAAACCTCATTGCAGAGCCACTTCCCTGTGTTTGTTCATTTGTGTGTGTGTTAATGTATGTTTGAATGGAGAACCATGCCAAGAAAACAGGCAGATATGCAGGCAGGTATGACTCCTGAGATGCCTGAGGTAGAGTTTTTGGATGTGTATT
>NW_015150620.1:127918-132348 GCF_000732505.1 Cyprinodon variegatus
TATTGGTTTACATATTCAACAAATAATTAAATAAAAAATACACTGCTCTGAAAATGCAAACAATTATGTATGTTGTTTTGGAATTTTTTTTTTCTTTTATAAATTTCTGTTTCTTAGACAGACCAAAGCAAAATACTCCCATATTACAAAGTGTAAGGAAATAAGATGCATGCATTCCAAAATCTATTTCACACAAAACTTAAGAAGGAAGATGTGCCTCTGTATCCATCCCAGTTTATGACATTAACCCTTAGCAAGTCCAGTGCAACCTCTGGCCTTTAGAAAACATCAAGTTAATACACCTTTGTATAATTTAATGTCAATAGAAATCCAGCTGTTCTGTGAAGGTCTAAGAGGTTTTTTAGGGATCATTATTGAAGAAACAGCATCACAAGGACAAGGGACCTTAACAGTCAGGGCAAAGTTATGTAGAAAATATCAACAGAATTAAGTTATAAAACAACTTCCCAAACTTTTAAACATCATCACGATGCTTAAATGCTCAATGTATCATTTAACAATGTAACAAGTACGACTAGTGAAACAGGGCAATTTCCGAAAACTGACAAAATATATGGTGAAGCAGTAAAGAGGAAGAGTTGCAGAACTGCATAGGTGGGAAATCTGCAGACAACGCCAGTATTAGATGTGCACAAATATGGCCCTACTCTTGAACAAGGGCCGTATTAGTTGTGTACATCACAAATATGGCCCCTGTCAGATAGCAGAAAAGAAACAGTGAGAAGTTAGCTCCTCCATTTTCTTAGCAATTCAGGGGACAGCAAAGACGTTAAAGATATCGCTCTTTAGGTGAGACCAATTATGGTCTGTAAGCAGAACAAACTACATAAGCCACTACTGCTAGTAAATATTGTGGTGGAAAAATCATGCAGCAGTTTTTCTTTTGTTCTGCAGGAAACTCACTTAGAGACCCCAAAAAGCCTTAAGGCTGGAGCAAAGGTTCATTCTGCTGGCAGGAAAACTACCCTAAACATATTAGTTATTTTCATTGTTGTACAGCACTTCGGGCAACCATCTATACAAAGCAACATGGCACTGAATGGTGATGATAATGATAAATGATAAGGGCTGTCCAGTGATACGGTGGGTAGCCTTGTTGCCTTGCAGCAGGTTTCGATTCTGGGTTTGATTCCTGACCCATGATCTTTCTGCATAGAGTTTGCATGTTCTCCCTTAGCATGCGTGGGTTTTCTCTGGGTACTCCGGCTTCCTCACACAGTCTCAAAGCATGACTGTTGGGTTAATTGGCTTTCCTTAAATTGTCTTACTTGTGATTGTGTGTGTGTGTGTGCATGGTTGTGTGTCTCTCTGTTGCCCTGCAACAGACTGGCGACCTGTCCGAGATGTACCCCGCCTCTCGCCCATAGACTGCCGGAGATAGGCACCGGCTCCACCGCCACCCTGACAACAACTAGGCGGGAGAACATGAATGGATGGATGATTATTATTTGTAGTCAAATCATCAGAAAGGGATCACCTGTTTATTATTATCCACTTAAACAGTCACAATGGCAGATATCTTCAAGTGTTTATTTCTTAAATCATTCTGGATTCAAGTACATTTTAGAGTAAATCTGTTCTGACATAAAATCAAGTGACCAGAATATGTAAATTAAGAACTATCGGCAATACGGATCTCCGCCATAGTCTCTGTCTTTTTTAACCTTTCTGTTTGTGCATTCACGATACCCAGAGTCTGGCAGAAGACATTTTCAACATCTCACTGTATGATTTGATAAATATTTTCATACATGTGTGCATAAAGTCATTAAGCAATACCAATCCTATTGCAGAAGGTAACATTTTGTTAAGGGGAAAATTAAAAAGGGATTCCAAACCAACTCCTGACATTTACCCTTTACTGAAAAGCTTTTTACCAAAGTAGTATTGAGGTCACGACCACAAATTGGTGCACAAAGTAAACAAGTATAAGTAAACACAACCATGATAAGAAGAAAAAATGTACACATCATCAAAAATTTTCTGCATGATAAGTGGGTCTGCGAATGCTTTCATTGACGAACACATTCCCGCTAATTACAAATAAAGTGCACTCAGGTATGCACACACACATAGCATGCAAATAAAGACCAATAATTAAAACCCTGTAATTAATTTATTGAGCTGAAGGTGCAGCTTTTCTTTTTGAGGCTCATCAATGATTTTTATCAGAATGACACCTGTCTTGTGTGCGTCTACTCTGTGTGGTTTTGCAAACAAGTCTTGAACGCAGTATGGGATAAACCAAACCAAACTCTCAGGGTATTGGCTTGTTATGTCTTTCTTATATTCTGCTTATATATAGAAAATTCCCATACATGAGGCTTTACAAGAGCACACCTTTCTGTGTGTATGTGTGCCTCTCCCTCTCCCTGCCTCGCCAGCCTGTCTGCGCCGTTCAGCCATCCAATGCCTCTTATCTGCCTGATTAATAGGCGGCCGGCTTCAGGACAAATTAATTAACAGATAACACCATCTCTCCCTTCTTCTCTTCCACCCTTCCTCCACCCCTTCTCATGAAGCGATCGATACAGCAGAAGAAAAGAAACATCAATGGGAATTTAGTGCTGATGATGGAGAGAGAGGGGTATTGATGGAGGGAGAGAAAGTATAAGAGAGAGAGAGATGGAGGAGAGAAGAGAGCAAAAAGGGAGAAAGGTGGTAGGAGGAGAGCTGATGGTGGAGGTGGGAGGGGTGGAGACCTTTCTTTCATACCTGTGATTTCAATTGACAAGAGAAGGTTCCCTATTTGGCTCTAATTACATTTCCTTTCTGCCCATTGTTGATAAGGCATCTCATACTGAGTAAGGAGGTGTGAGCGGGTTTTAAGAACATGTGCTGCGAGTTGCTTTGAAGTTATGTTGGCTTAGAGGTATATGTGGAGCGAAGCAGCTTTACATATTTGCTCAGAAACTTGAACATCTAGCAGGCAATTATCTATAGTCTATATATAAGTTCTATCAGTGAGAATAATTGTACAGTAAAACTTGTTTGTTTTATGCCAATTTTGTAGTTTAGTGGGTGCGTTTGGGGTTTTTTGTGTGTGTGTGACTGTGTGTGCATGTGCCGTACGTAGTCTGACAGAAAGAGGCTACAGTGCAGTCATGCAAACTTAACCTCCGCTTCTTGCTCTTGTGCTCTCTTTCTCTTTTCTTTTCACTTTTCTCCACCAGATAGCCACATCAAAACAAACATGCGCACACACACAAAGAAACACACGTCGATTCCCCAGCCACCCTGCGGCCTGTTTGTCTGCCAAATGAGTCCTGACTGCACGTTTACACCGGAGACCTCACAACCGCCTGCCGCAGACGCACACACACCTACAGGATAGCCCTCTCTCACGCTCCAGTTGCCTCACAGATACACACAAGCACCCATATCTCGGAGCCCTATATTTGTTTTTGTGTGGTTACAGGGCAAATAGGAACCAGTGAGAAGCGATTGAAGCTTATGAGCGCATAAGTGCGATTTAGTGTATGTGTGATCATGCCATGCTTGTGTGTGCGATAGCTGTTGCATCAGCAAAGGCATTTGTGTGAGTATGTACTGTAGTGCAATGAGGCAGGTGCTATGATGGTGACCTGATCACCACTATAAACACACGGTGATCCTGCTGGTAAATTCCTGTGTGGGATTTTGACCTTCACTTTTTCAACAAAGTAAATAAGAAGTTAATATTGAGTTCTTTATTGATAAATGCTTTTATCATTATACTGAATTTAATGTTCTTGAATGTGGAAAAAAAATGTGATTCAACTACAATAAAAATTACTTTGTTTTTTTTCCTAAAGGAACAATATCAACAAAAGAAAATATGTTTTTAACAGAAGACATCTGACAGCTCGTCTGATACTATTTAGAGCTAAAATGAGTCCAGTGAGATACTTCATGTGGGCATCTTGTTGCTGCTGATGTCTCTGACATTGGTCTGAGGATTTTTTCCCCTCTGTACTCCCCTTTGTGTTTCAGATTTTTGAGCGATGATATTTCCTTTTTTTAATTCACAGCCTTTTTACGTCTCAAAAAGCATCTCCTGTTCAGGTTTTTTTTTTTCAGCCTGGGGCTTCCCGTTTCTTATTTCTCAGATAGATCTTACCGGGTTTACTGTAGGTTTTACTTGATTTTTACTTTGTAAATAACACTTCTTCAACCATAGAAAGTCACACCTTTTTCCTCTGACACATGGTAGGATTTATGGTAGAATCTGAGATGGATAGCGGTAGCAAAAGGTACCCAAATCAAACCCATGCTTCATAGTTGGTCTTTTTCGTGATCTTGTTTTTTGTTTAAGGCAAACGTTTTCTCTATTCTTGTGTTCAAACAACTACTTAAAGGAATAGTAAACCCAAAACATGATTAGCCTTCATTTTCTACTCACCCCCATGCTGAACAACACTCTGGAGTAC
>NW_015150620.1:132536-199881 GCF_000732505.1 Cyprinodon variegatus
ATAAACAGTAGTGTATAGGATTTCCTCAACGCGCGTTCACGAGTCTACGGAAACCGCGGCAGACCAAACCAGATGAAATTTTTGTACAAGTTACGGGATGATAAACTGTGCTTAACAGACTCTTTAAGGTCTTAAGAACTGCAATAGACTCATGTGAAGCCATGAAAAGAACTTCCATGCATGTGCAACTAAAGAGACAGACTGGGGAGCTCCTGATGTACCTTCTGTACCTCTATGTATTCAAATGTGAATCTTGTGCAAATACTCATATTAGTTGGAATAATTTCATTGTAATCACATTTGATTGTAAACAATGTAATTGTTTTTTTTTATTGCTTGTAAATACATAAACAATAAGGGTCTCATTTCATCCAGCAATCTTTTTAGAAGAAGACAAAAGAGGAAACTGAAACAGTGGAGTTGATTTCTTTTGATTGTGGAGTTTCTCATTGTTTATCTGAGAAGAGACGATAGTCTATGATCAGCATGTGCACATAGTGTTTCCTGCAGGGGACAGATTTAAGTCTACTGGCCCACTGAGACCGAGATTGCATGAGGGCTTGTGGAGTTTCCAACAGTTCGCAGCTCATCGGTGCGCTGTTTGTTTCTCAGTATGTGCTTTTGTTATGTATGCACACTGTCACTGCATGAAACTTCAGTGCTCAGTCTCACCGTACTTTCTGTATGTATTTATGTTTAAATGTACCTAAATTGTTTCATGCAAGGCAATACAAGTGCTCCCTTGTGGTATTTTCTGAGTGTGCATACTTGTTTCTGTTTGTGTGCCTGCATCTCAAACTGTTTGGTACCATACGGACAGACGACAACCAAAATGAACATGGGCCCCCTGTGATGACTTTGGCCAAGCTCAAACAATGCACACACAAAATATGCAGAACACAAACTGTCTTGCACGCACACACCCACACTCACCAGCTGACCCAATTACACAGAGATGCGCAACGAGATGGAAACAAATCTACCCAGAAAACCAGTTAATTTAAGAGAGCTTAAAGACACACAGGATACACATTGTCCTCCAAAAGCACACACTAATACATATTGCGGCCCTTTGGACTACACGTTGTGTTTCTAGCTGACGCAACATAGACCTCTAAATCATATGCTGGGTTTCAGCATTCCTGGCCAAAATCCATTTAGAATTACAGCACAAACCAGATTTCTTGATGCTGGTAGCATTTTCTTTGGTTTTATTTGAGGTCTGACCCATTGATTCCCACTAATAAACTGAAATAAGAAAAAAAAAAAAGTGCTTCAAAGTTGAAAGAGGTACTGATAACTAGTAAAGAAAAAATAATAAAAAAAAACTTTTTATTTAAAACGGTTTATTTATGCACTAATATTAATATTTCCAATCATTCACTGAGTTTGACTAAGCTGGAAACCAACTCCATAAAAGCACATACTTCTGGCAAAGGCTATAAAAACTCTGGAAGTTCTTGATTTTAATCAGTTCAATTGACTTTTTAACAAATTTACCATTCTTGTAAAATCCAGTCCTACTTGTAAAACACATATGAAATATAGTGAATTAAATAAATCATCATCCAAATAGTAATGAAAAATAAACAGGTTCAAAGAGGATTTTTGTATGATGACAACTTAAATAGAATGTTGAAGGTAAGTTACACTTACTTTTAATTATTTTTCTCCAAAGTAATGTGCGACAGAATTTATGTTGAGGGATATTTATATAGTAATATGAGGCCAGAATTATCACTTATAATATATTGGTAAAAGCCCATGGTATAGCATAGAATGCTGTGTTAAACCGAAAGTCTGTGTTTTATATCCTATACATGCTTGTTTGATAATAGCAATCAGTAAAACTAGATCACATTGGAAGCTGTAGGTAACTCTTGCTTTGTGGGAACACAATAATTAAAGATTTACAAATTGAACCATTTTAATTATATAGCTGATTTCACTTTTCAGAGAAACTTCCTGCTAAACATAATGTAATTAGAGGACAATACTGTTACTCAGAAGATACAAATTGATCATTGAGTCAAAAAATCTACATTTACTGGCTCCTTTTACCACTAATCCCATGAGGAAAAGACTGATATTAAAACTTAAGACATTAAATTTGTCATTGAATACACTCTCGTCAGATATTTAGATCTGGAGTATATGTATAAGTAAAGTGTGAAGTCTTTGTTTTTTAGCAGTTAAGCATTTCCCATAGTTTCACTCATTTAGTTTTTTCCTTGCTTTTAATTTCTTATGGTTAGTACAAATTTAAGGAACAATGATATAAGTTGAAAATACTACAACTAAATAAGAGTCAGACATTTATTCATAATTTGACTTACCGTTGGTCTCATGCAACCAGGACACATTTTTTAACCATAGACCATAACTGTTTTACACACACTTTGACAAATGGCTATTCTAAGATGGAAGAGTTCCTTCTCTGAATTATGATCAACTTTATACATCTCTATTAAATAAAGAAGCCACTGACCTCATCTGAAATTACATTCAACTTCAGCTCAAGATATGAGCGTTAAATTTTAAAAAATTTGATTAAAGGTCATCCATGAAGCAGTTTTTAAGCAAGAAAACCTTCAGTGAATATTGATGAAATACCTCCATCTAAAATGGAAAACGTTGGGCTTTTTCTGTACTAAAAACCTTTTTAAAATCTCTTAATATATTGCTAATTTTATATATTTAATCAGAGAAAAATAAAAAAAGCAGTTATTGGTCTTAACATTCCTCTAAAATGACTTTATATGATCAATGAAAGAAATGGACATACAGTATGAGTTCAAAACTGTACTGGATTTTCAATTTAGTCCCACTTACTAAAGATATATTGCACACACAATTATATGTCTGGACCCTCATTCTCTCTAAAATTCTTGGTTAAAATATCTTTTCCCCTTTCTTCCCCCCTCCCCCTTGTGCTCTCTTTCCTTCACCCACCCCCCTTTTCTCCATGTGGCCTGGGGGAGAGCAGAGTAGTCATAGGGCTGCGGTAGCCTCTAATCAGTGTGAACAGCCAGCTAATTACCAAACCCTCAGCCCTGCCTGACTGTTAATTGCATACATTAGACACCATCAGCAGCACTGCAAGATTAACACTTAAAATCTTCCCATTGCTGTAGTGAGAATGAGTGCGTGTGTGTCAAAGGCACAGAAGAGAAGGGGCATGTTCTGTGTGTGCCTGTGTGTTTTGGTATGTGTGCTGTCTCTATGGTTGCGGGTGCTAATTTTTAACACTTAATTAGACCCAAAATGATATTGTCTCAACATGAAGGCGTTGTCTAGTGCTTTAGCTGTTGCTGTAGAGGGGATTTGCTTGGGTGGGGGCAGCTGGACATTGAGGTCGTCAAGGGCAACCCCAAATCTCTGTAGAGACGACAGATGGAGTGACATTAAGAGCATCACAGCGGAGCCATTTCAAATAATAAAATATCAATATTTACATTTTAATTACCCACTTCTAGCTCTACCAGGGCAGAGTCACTCAATGTGTGTGCGTGTGTGGTTAAGTGTGTGAGCACTGCAATCTCCGCGGAGGCCAAGCTTTCTTGACTCCATACAGAGACAAGAGACTTGCTGAAGAGATAACCTTCAGTTCAAATGAATAATTTTTAGTGAACTATATATTGCAGCTATTCAGCCTATCACTACCAATACTCTTTTTTTTTTTTTGTCTTTGCTGATTTCATCTTCCTTTTTCCTCGTCCTCTACCTTTGCATCCTTTCCTTCCTTCCATCAATAAAGTGCTCACGCAAGGTGGATTGACCACTCTTTAAGTGTAAGCACATGCATGTGTGCAAAAATCTGTTTGGGGGATTAATTGTGTTTACACACAGCTGAGCAGCTTACAAATTATGTCTTCCTGTCAGAGAAAAACATAAAAGCATGTGTGAAACTGCTGGTCATCGTTACCTGTATTAATTTAATATATAACAACAGAAAAGTAATTGTTGAAAATAAACTAGCTGGATACAGCTTTATGACCAATTATTTATTATGGTTTTTGTTAAGCTTTTGCTGCAAAAAGAACCCTAACTCATTGAGGCATGAAGTTCATGAGACCCCAGAAGGTCTGCTCTGGTATCTGGCACAGGTATGTTAGCAGCAGATCCTTTCATTCCTGTAGGTTGTGAGGTTAAACTTTCATGGGAACTTGGGAACTGGAGCTCCAGTCAGCATTTAGGGATGGTACAGGCATTGTAACCGGTCTGCTGGTTTGTTTTCAGCCCTATGCACACCGCCTGTGATTTTTTTCAGCCTAGCTTTTCCTCTCCACATGCATCAGTGACAATGACCCTGTTGCTGGATAATCAACGTTCCCTTTTCGGATCACCCCTGGATGCTATTTTTTTTAAGCCTAGAACACAGCAAAAGCACTTCTACTTAACAGATATGCAGCTCCCATTCACAATATGGTGATTATTAAAGTGTTAAAATTATTACATCAACCTGGAAGACTATATATTGTCCTTCTGCCTAAATTATCCCACAAAATAATAGGTATGATGGTGATGAACTAATTTAATTGCCTTTAACTGTCAGTGACCATGATAGGTTGTCCAGGACATTAATACCCAAAGATTAGGTGATAATCCCACTTGGGGTTCTTGCTTAACCAGTATAGGATCTTGATATAAGTAATTAAACTAAAAAATAAACATTTATTTTAAAGTCCATAAAAATATAAAAAACAAACTAACCACTTTGGTTGTTGAATGCAACCTGTAATATAATTATACCTATAGTTAATTAATTTGTAGACTTAATCAATAGTTTAGGTCATGAGTAGACTCTTCTATCATTTCTGTGGGTCAAAAGCTGAAAAGTTTGAAAACCCTTGTCCAAGTATATTTGGTTCTTAGACTAATATAGATCTAACATTAGTACTTTATGTTTGCAATCTATTGCAGTAAGTATTAAAAAGAAATACCACCACAGAGTTCTCTGCAGGAAATAATTGGTGTATCAGCAGAATCTTGCTGATTGTGGCTTTAAAACAAACCCACATGTCCTCATCCAGGCTGGGTGTCTCTATATGAGATTATGCGGGTGTGTTGATTCTATCTGCTTAATCCCCGTAGCGTCCATAAAGGGAGCACCACTGAAACTCCACAGGGATTAATTTACCATTCCCAGATTAGAGTTATGGTTGCCAAAATCACCAGCGAGAACCCAGCGAGCTAGAGGATAGGCGTCAACCACTGATCTAACGCAGAAAAAAAGGAATAAAGGGGAATGAACGACATAAACAGGCTGATAAGGCAGCAAAGATAAAAACGAATCCACACAGAGCCGCTTTTCCTGAAGCACAAAGTCTTAATGTCATAGCTTGAAGACAAGAACATTAGACCTCATTCCAGTTCCTCATCTGGGCCTGAAAAAGCCTGGGCTGAAAATCTTAATTAATTGTCCAATAGTGCTGTGGGGTCATTATGCATTGCAATAAAGAAGCGTGTAATTATGAGATTTAACAGCCATTACCAAGGCCAGGAACTCATATGTCATCATCAGCAACCAAGCCAGTGGTTTGGTTCTGCTGTGTGTGTGGCTTGATAGACAACACACACACACATGACAGACACGGATACATACGCATAACAATGTGAAAAGAGTGGTCGCACAACTAAGTGAGAAGTAATATACGGTATGGTATATGATGCATGCAGACTAAAAACAACAACAACTATAAACTGGAGAGTGGACACACTCAAACACACACAGTCACATACTCATAAGCACTTAACACAAGCCCATGACTCTGACCCAGACAATAAGGCAGCCAGCTGTGATAGCAGCCTGCAGATGAAACATCCCATCAAGATTAAACAGACAAAAAGATACACATAATATTACTGCTTTGTGTGTGTTTGGATTTACTTTCCGTTGCCCTGTAAACCAATGAGAAAACTAGTCACAGCCATTTCCCACACAGCAGGTGGAAAGTGGCAAACTCCTGCAGGGAATACATGATGTGTAAAAAGGCAAAGAATCAACTGCATTTGAATTTATTGCAGTTTCTAAAACAACTACTCAACAATGTGAAGCCCTATATTGCTGTTTTCTTGCAGATTTTTATTTGTACTTGTTACACTGCTTCCAGCTGGGGATTGTCATACTTCAAACTAATTTCCCCATCTGCTTCTGTCCTGATGGAAGCCCTCTTGTATGTTATTTCAAGGAGGTGACTGGGGAAGAAGAGAGGGGAGAAAAGAAAGGAAGAATGGAAAAGATCAGCAAGAAGGAGAAGCTAGTGTGGAGTAAAATGAAGCAGACTAAGGAAAAAATAAAAGGTGAGAATGGAATAGATAGCAGGATAGAGAGGAGCGAGGCGGGGAAAGAATAACCATTTCATGCCTGTCTGTGAACTTTGCATGAACCGAGATAAAATAATGTGAAGCCATGACAAGCCTGTCCCTCCTTCCGCTAGATTTGCAGTATGCATACCTTAGGTGTGTGATACATGTGTGTGTGTATTGAGGTGGATGAATCTCTGCATGAGCTTTAGTGTGCGTATATGCATGTGTGCGCCCCAACAGATAGAACAGGATGATGATGATTTGAAATGGAGTTTGGCCTGTGCGTAATTATGATCATCTATCTTTATGCCCCGCCAGCATATCATATCACATCATATCATTTCTCTCTTTTTCCATCTAAGACAACTGCTTGACTACACACACACAAACTCACAAACACAGCAGCAAATTGACAGTAATAAAGGTAACTGTTTGCTAGTAATGACTAAGATGATGGGATCAGATGGTCTGATGATTTATTTGTTACTGCTTGTATAAAAAGATGTCATCGTATGCAAGTACAGCCTTAAATACTTCTGTGTTTTTAAAGTGCTTCCTTTTTGCATAATGTTTTGCTACAAATTCCAGACCTTCTTCTAGAATTGTCCTGTGTTTAGCTCCCTTTAACTCTGAGCAACTACCCCATCCCTTCTGAGGAAACATCTCTCCATAACATGATGCTGCCTCAATGGTGATTCAAAGAGACAGCTTTTTTATTTCTGCAAGATTTGTAGCATTATTTCTCTGCAACACATCATATTTTACTGTGACTTTTGGTCTGATCTTAAGTAATTTGTCTAAATGCATTGTTCTACATGGCTTGTTGCAAACTACAAAAATGACTTTCTTCTATGCATTCTTCCACAACAGCCAGGTTCACTGATTAAACTACTTGCTTGTAACAGTTTTCCAGCCAACAGACTCTTATTAAGTGGTACCATAGTAAAACAAGCCACACAAAAAAGTATTAACAGGTTATACATGCATATCTAAAAACAGTAGTAGAGCAATTTGCCTGCTGTTGCTGAGAGATAAAAAAGCAAGGCCCAGCCTAGAAAACTGCTCCATTTTGTCGTAATGGTGATATACCTCTGCTTCTCATGGGTTTAATCCAATAAAAGAAGCCCTACTTAATCCAAACATTAGAATCAGATATCAAATATTCTTTCACTAATTTGATTTCATCAATATTTGTTTTCATCTGCAAACAGTGATGTGTTTGTTTGTACTGCAAGAGGAATTCATGGTGGTGGCGCAACGGAAAATAAGATATCTCTTTTGCATGGATGTGGACAATAAAACAGACAAACACAGTCTCTCACACAAGCAAACAGACACATATTAAACCTCAGGGATGAGCAGAAATGGAAATCAAACACGGTGAGCAGCGCTGAAAGAAAATCAACAGAGACTTGAAGCACACGCTTGCAGATAGCCATCGAAATCTAGCAAGGCCCATTAACTAAATCAGATTGGGATTCTAAATGCAAATCAGATTCCAATAAAGCCAGATTAAGTTAGACATCATTACACCATGGGAATGGCAGTCGATAATATCACATCAAAGAAAGTGAACCCCTGCTCAAACCACTAAAATATAAAAAAAAATGTATACTAATCTTCTAAATAATAAACTTTTTATGTTGGCAACTTGCAATTTTTCCTATAAAACTGTTGTTGTTATTGTTTATGTACAGCTGAGACCAACTTTACAGCAACGTTTTATAAGGTCATTTTACTAGATTGTTGTATCACGGTATTTTTTTGTGCAAGCTTTAAATTCCTGGGCTGAGATGTTTCTTAAATTTTTACATAATGTTCTTCCCGACAATGCAGTCAGCTTTTCAAAAGACACCAGTTGCTACAAAACATGACAATACCACCCATTTACTCATGGCTGGGATGTGCTCTAAGGCCTGCAAGCCTCCCAGTTTTAGCTTTAAATATTAAATTTGTGTTCCAAAATGAGGAGTTTCCTACTTGCTGAGTGGGATTTCAGTCCATGTTGGTTAGGAATTTATTTAGCTCTGGATGATGCTAGTGGCGTTTTTGTTTGCATATAAGTGTTAAAACAGAAGAATGTTATATATAATGTATATATATACAGTATATATATATATATATATATATGGCAAAATGCATGATAATGTAATAAAAGTTTTGTTTGACTGTCAGTCAAAGTGCAATACTGGAGAAAGAGAGAACCTCTCTGAGCTTGAAATCCATTGTAAGCTCCAATTTTAATACTGCAATCTTTCAGTCAGCAATTTTGTAACAATTGAATTTTTTAAGTAGTTTTCAGTAAAACTGCGCAAAAAAGAATAAACAAAAACCCCATTTACAAATTAATCACTTTACTACATTAGTAATCCAGTTAGATATTTCAGATCAGGACAGGGAATTAGAAGACACATATAAAAAATAATTTCCTCACTTTATTGGTTTAACAGTTAGTGAGTTAAAATTGGGTTTGTACAGTGGTCAGCATAAAATTTAGCCATTTTCATTATGTTCAAAATATAAAAAAAGTGCTTCTGCTGTTTTCATCAATACATCAAAAATGTCCAATGTTAAAAATAGAGTATGTCAACTTTTACAACACATAGAATCTGTCAAGATGGTTATTCCATTACTAAATTGATCTAAAGCAGTGGTGTTCAGCTCATTGAATCACAAATAATATGAAGGTGTCAAGATGTATTAGTGTTTATGAGCAACTTTTCTAAATCCATTCATTGTCTGATAGTCTTTAGTTGAATTTCTATATGGTAATGTGTGATGCGAGAAGACGTAACATGGTGGACTTTAAAGCTTAATCCTTATCCCATCACCACCTCCACCTCTCAAACCTGTACCGCCATATCTGACTGATGAAATGGTTGGACCAATGGCGAAAGCCCACCACCTCCCATCCCCCATTTTTATAACTCAATCATGCCACATTACGGCCGACACATAGACTGCTTATCCTGAGTGTCAAAATTGAAAGGGCAACAGCGAGTGAGAAAGACTGTAAGAAAAGAAAGAGCAAGTAAAAAGAGATAGGCAGGCAAGAGAATAGGGGGAGATCCAAGAGCAATTTCTTCTTGAATAAGAAAGAAAATGGGAGGGGGTTGTGAAAAAACACACTAATGGCAAGGCCACTGGTTCTGGTAAAAAAAAAGAAGAGAAAAGGGCTGTGTTATAGGTTTCGGGTCTCATTCGTTGATTCATTCATTTGTTCATTCCTTGGTCTTCCGTCAAGTCAAGTGCTCGCCCTGTCTGTCTTTCTCTATTGTATCCACAAGACTAGATAAGAGCTGCTAGTATGACTGCCTGGTAGCAATTTAGTTATTATGGAAGCAGGGAGAGAGAGAGATAGAGTAAAAAAAGAGAAAAGAGGATGAAAAGACTTATTCTAGTGATAGATAAATGGCTCATTCTGAATGGCCTTTCCTTTCTTTAATTCACTCCCTTATTCTTCTCTGTTCAAATATTTGCTGTTCTCCTCCTCCTCTTCCCACCTGACTGCGCTCCTGTTCTTGCACACCCACAAATGCACGCTTCGGCATGACATGCAGCCTAATATGCATCTGAAGTTGCCTCCTTGAGAGCTATTAAAATGAGATCTTCTCGTCACTAATCCATATTATTGGACGGTAAGGCCTTTCATGCCCTTTGAATAATAACTCCTGATATTTCCACATAAGCACAGTTCCCAGAGTGTGACGGCTTATTCTTCATGCTCCCTGCACTGTCACCAAGTGTGTGTGGGGAATTCTTTCAGTTTGAATTAGCCAAAGACTCACCTGTTCTACCATATTTGTCTTATAAGTACAGGCCTGTGGTTCCTTTTGGGAAAGAAGAGGCATGCTGCCGCTGAAACCCTATTTTCCTTTCCTAATGACATTTCAAATGTTTGCTTAGGGCCATGTCAGTGGGAAAACAAACACACATAGTTATCTTAGAATATAAAAACTAATCAGAGAGATGTGTGTTTGTAAAATTTCAAAAGTCTCTTACATGGCGCGTTTCTGTGTGTCATGACTGGCAACACACACACACAGACGCACACATAGGGACCCTAGTCTTGTTATCCGGGGGCCTGTCTTGCAGGCAGCCTCTCTAACGCTGAGTGATGTTTAAATTAGTTTACAATTTAGGCTCCTCGCTATCCGCAGACGGCTCTTAACTCAGTGTGTGTTTGCAATGTGTTTTTTTCCCTGCGTGTTTGTGCGTGTGAGAGCGTAACAAATTGTTGCCAGTACGGCAGACATCTAATGACTTCAAATTAGCTGCCTGGCGCTCGCCTTGACACGTTGTTACCACTGTTAGGAGCCTTTGTGTGCGTGTGCAGCACATGTGCATGTGTGTATGTGCAGCTCTGCGCAGCCATATCATGAAACATAAATTGGCTTCGCCTCCCCTCTCCCTACTTCTGCCTTTTTTTTTGCCTTTGTCTCTCTGTCTTTCTCCATCAATTTGATTAAAAAAATTACTGTACCATGACGAGCAAAGACTTGTGTATGTGCACACACTCAGAACGCAGTCACCTATGGCACGCACGCGCTCCCAACAAGATGTGAAACAAGATGGCTGCTAACAGGTTAACAGGTCTAACCTCCTCTGTTCTTATTCTTGGTGTGTGTGTTTGTGTCAGGGACTGATAAAGAATGTTGAGCAGGTGTATTTCTTTCTGACAATCCTCTTCAGTGTGAGTGAACAGTAGATCATGGTCTGTGAGGACATCACAGTTCAGTGCTGTAAACAGTGAGGATTTCATAGGGTGCTCATATCACACACACACACACACACACACACACACACACAAACACACTTAGAAGATGAAGAGTTCTATCTTTCTCTCTGAGCAGTGGATTGCCTTCCTCGTTCATCTAATCACACCATCTTCTCTTCTCCTCCAAGCAATCGTTGTGCTTCACTCCCTTTTTACAGAAAGCTGCGCGCATTCCACCCCCCTACCCCAACCTACACACACACACACTCACTATAGTCAGCAGATAACCTGTCTAAGTTGGCCTGCGTACTTGCAAGAACAGTAAAGAAAAGAAACAGCAGTTACAGTGCAAAAGAATCATATCAGATGAAAAAGACATGGCTGGAGACCTGAGTGTGTAGTGTCTCCCAAAATAATGGAACCTTTTCATATTTTGTCATCTTAGAGTCGGGAAAAGGTTTGATTTATTTTATTCAGTGGTCAGTAACAAATCAAGGGAAAACAGCTAATAATTGGAAAACTGATGGAAGAGAAGTGATTTTAAAAGTTTTTGCAAGAAGAAATATGAGAAATATGGCAGGCATTCTAAAAAGACTGAACTATCTATATATATATATATATATATATGCTTTTATGTTCCTGCTTCTTNATGCATTTTGCCATATATATATATATATATATATATGCTTTTATGTTCCTGCTTCTTTCTTCCCATCTTCAGTATGTCTGTTATTACTCTCTCTACAAGGGATGTTGTTTTAAATTATAAATTCAGCTTTGTTGTTTTAAGAGTTTGAGTTATATTTTTAAATCCTACATCAGCTTTAAATGTCTAGCCAAGTTCTTCATGGTGCTTTTTGTGTACAAATGTATACCAGCAAACCTTTAAGGGGAGGCTGTAATACTGCAGATTTTAAATGACATCCTGGTAAACTAATAGGTGACTAAGGCAGTTGGATATCAGAACAACAAGGGGATATGTCATGAATGTAAGTTATATTCGAAAAAGATTATTTCAATAACTGTAATTTTTTGAAAGGATTGCAAGCCTCTTTAGCTGGTCTGGCTTTAGATGTTGTACAGCAGTAGCATGCTAAAAACTGAGCAAAATGAAAATCTAGAGCGAAAGAGAAACCAAAGGAGGACCGGATATTGTGAGGAACATTAGAAAAGAGATAAGTATAGCTAAGTATGGGAAATATGGTATATTTTCCTAAAAAAACAACAAAAAACCATTTTCTGTGTTATTATTAGTTTATGGATCAATATGTATGTCTGCTTATTGTCCATGTGGCAGCACAGAGATCAATACACTTTCTAGGGGCAATGTGTATTCCTATCTCACTCACTCAATTCATCTAGATCTTTTCTTCTTACCATTATTTTCATATTATTGATATACAAGCATCATTCATGGACCCTGTTATCCAATGCCACCAACTTTATTGGTATAGATTTACACAGCATCACTGCATAATATTTATGTCTTTAATCTGGTATTTTACCCTGTGCTTTATTGCCCTGCAAAGCTGTTCTTCTAAAGCAAAGCAGGACATCATTCTCTTTTCTTGTATTCAGTAATTATTTTCATCTGACAAAGGGTCAAAGCGTCAAAGTGTTTTGCTAATCTGTTAATCTGATATGCTGCTCTTCCCCGCATGAGACAGCAAAACCACTTTGAACTTTTTTCCCTCGGTTCCCTTTTTTCCCTTCTTCTTTTTTTTAAATCCAATTTTTGGTTCTGCCATTATGGTAATTCTTTTCATCTTGTATTGCAGATCAAGAGAGATTAAGAGAGGAAAGGGGTTGGTTTAAAAGGATTAGATGGAATTCTTTTCAGTGTGGACAGGTACTAATATGTAATTTCTATCTATCTATCTATCTATCTATCTATCTATCTATCTATCTATCTATCTATCTATCTATCTATCTATCTATCTATCTATCTATCTATCTATCTATCTATCTATCTATCTATCTATCTATCTATGCTCTCAATTTAAAATCTATAGATCTTTATGAAATAAGTTATTAATTGTGGACATTGGAGCAAATATTTCATCATAACCTTGTTTTCCAGATAATGTTCAGTTTTATAGAAATTAGGAGCACCAAAAGAATGAAAAGCTACATGTACACCAAAAACATGTTTTATAATGTAAGGATTATGTCATTGGAAGTGTGACCATGCATTTCTACAGTGGTTGCAGCTCAAGATATAACCTTCCAAAAATCCACAAATGTAGCTGATTTTTTGCGTATTTGGATGCAAAGAAATTGGTATTGAATCAGAGGGGGAATTGAACTGAAGTCCTACCTGGGATGTGTTTGGCCCAGCCAATGTTGACTACCAACTCTCTGTCCGCCAGGTCACACAGTGTGGTGAGGGCCTTGATGTCGCTGTCTGGTACTGTTGGGTCAGGCATGGCGTAAATCTTTTCTGGCTCAGCCACCAGCAGGTGAGACACGATTTTGTTATCTGCAAGGCAGCCAAAGGCAACTGACATGACCACCAGACAAGGAGACAGACACAGAGACAGAGAGATAGTGAAATTGTTGTCTTCATACGGTACAAAGTGTTCCACACCATTCAGGTGCAAATATGTGAAAGGTTACAGGCATAGTCTGTTTGATCCTATGAATGAAACATCTGCTGTGACTCAATACAACTGCTGTGGGAAAGTTTTTTTCCTTCTGGCAGGTTTCAAGTTCTACAACATTTATGTTTTGGAACATCAAGCTTAATATATGAAACGCATAATTCAGATGAGAACTTCACTTATTTGGGAAAATGCTAACTAAACAAATTTGGCCGTTTAAAAATATGCAAGTTCCCTGTAAATTTATACTGGCATTCTAACCATTGGTGGCAACAGCTGCAATCAAGCATTTATGATAAAATGCAATAATTTTTCTTTTAAGGAAAAAAGAAAGCAACGGTTACATTTTGCTATATACTCTTTTTTGGATTTACATGCTGAGTTTGAGTAAGCTGCTCCATTGCATTCCTATTGTTTAGAGTTTTTTAACCATTTATATGGCGACCATTTGGTATTCTATGGAAGCTTAACAGCTCTTCTGGCCACAGTGACATGTGGTGATGAGACCTCTATGGCCCATTAGTAAGAGACTGATATCCTACTTCCAAATTAATCCACAGACTAATCAGGCATGGGGATGTTAGTGCAGGATAGAAGAGAAAGAGTGGAGAAAAAGAGTAGGAGGAGATTAGTGAAGAAAAACCTGGCAAAGACAGATGGGTAGAAAAAGGGCCATGGACAGATTGTAAAAGATGGACAGGAGGCATCCAGAGATGTGATAACTAGGTACATATAAACAAGAGGGAGCGAAACAGCGCTGTGAGGATAAGCTGTGTATTGATTTAACACAGTCCACCCCCCAAATCTTTTATATTCACACAAATGAAATGTATGTATCCACACAAACACGGTCAGACTTCGGGGTCATTTGAGCCACACCATGCCGAGTCACATTGCAGGATCTGAAAGTAAATCTTATTTAACGTTTCCCTAATTAGAATCAATGGAAGCCCATTTCCAAACCCTGGACTATTGTTCTGTTCTCAAACAATCAATTGGGACGGTGAGACTTGGGACTGGGCTACAGATAGAGAAGTTTTGTGAGGATGACAGAAGTGCAGGAAGATTTCATGTGTGAGGCAAGAACAGTAGATATTTATAAAAAAAATAAGAATGGTAGGGACCATTTGCCTTTCTCTTCCTTCATGAAGGGAAGCTGTTTTTCCATTTCCAACACTGACAGGGCTTAAGAAAAACTTTACATTTAGATGTACCTTTAGCTATCAAATACTTCTCCCTCTTGTTATGCTAAGATAAAAACAGTGTACATAACTTCAGTTTATCCCATCATTTCATTAATTAGTGTTGCAGAAGTCCCAGTAATCTGCAGTGCAGCCATTCAGCATATTGGCCTAGAGCAAAATATGCTTCAGCTTTAAGCAAAAGGGGCTTTGGGGAGCAAGCTGCTAAACACTGGTCAATCTGCACCACATGTATGTGTATGTTGTGTGCACAACCAGACGGTTAGCTAGAGAGCTAACTCTAGTTTGATGTGGTTGCCAGATTGGATTTAATCCGGATTAGGGTTATTGCTGTTCTCCTGCTCACCATTCCTGCTTCTCTCTCTGTCTGAGAAATGCTCTCATTTAGGTTTAATCTCTTCACGTCTCTACCTGTCTCTGTCACTCTCACCCACTCTCCCATTGGTTGTTCACTCGTCAAGCATTTGGTTTATTCCTTGAAAATAGCAGCCAATCCAATTGATGCTAGATAAATACATTTATGGTGGAACATTACTTGCATAAAATGTTAGGATCCTAAACTTGTAATAGCAGATAAAAGGCAGATAAATGTGGTTCGAAACACATGGTTTCTTTACAAGTATTTTTGGGTGTATGAGCGTTCTCAATTGAAATCTTTTTTTTTTGTCCTACTGTCTCTGTTAGGATGCATAACTAAACATCCTAACACAGTTTACACAAGGCTATGCAGCAGAACTGGATCTGAAATGTTGCTGACAGTTTTAATTCTTACATGGCTTCTTTGGGGGCAAAGCCAGCTGTGGGTTCAGGTAAGGACTGTTGTCTGCATCTATTCGGCGTTTGTATTTCTGCCTTCCACCACGAACCCTGTCCAGACGAACACCTGAAAGAGAAATCACAGAGAGAAAATAAGTAAGTAAAATGTGAAAAAATATAATTAATTGAGAAAAGAATAGGAAAGATGTCTTAAGTAAATAAATGTGTTGTGTTTCGCTTCTAAATAGGCTCATCACCGTAAACTTTTTGAGTTTTACATTCCAAAAATCTAGAGACAACAATCACTTCCAGTCTTTCCTATATTGTTTCTCAGGTTTTCCAGCTTTATGTTACCCAATCTCTGGCTCCTGATTGCCGTCTCTCTCTCTTTCTTGTTAATTAATTGACACAAAGGAGTCCTAATTGAATTAGGCCTATCCCTCAAGGGATTGGATGTTACCGTGGTTACCACTTAAAGGTGGATAAGGAAGACAGAGGTGCTATCGTCTTTAGAGAGAGAGAGAGTAAAGACTTGAACATGATAGGAGGAGGAAGGAAAGAGGAAGAGGGCCGAAACAGAAAGTTTTGAAGGTACACGGCCTATTTTTTTACTTTTGTGACGGGAAACTTTTCTGCATAGAAAATGAATAATATTATTAACTTTATCTATAACCATAGTTATAGATCAAATATATTGAAAAGATAAAAGAAATGTAAAATATGTGCAAAAAATGAATGATCATTACATTTGAACACATATGTTTAGTCTAAGATTTAAAAAAAACTTAATGTTTATTGGATTTTAGTTTATCTGGTCATAGGTGATTGTAAAATGAAAGAGGGTGTAACCAACAGAGAAAAACACCTTTATAATAATGGGGCGGACCTGTTCTTCAGGTTAAATTAGCATGTTTTCTAAGCCAAAACAAGAATCTTCAACAGCACCCTTTATCCTAGGTGGCACAGTTATTAGAAAAGTTTGGTTAATGTGGAAAAAATGTGCCAAAAGAGTGATTTAGCTTAGTTTGAAATTACTAAATGTAAGTTTTTTTTTAAAACAATGCAGCACTCTTGAAAAAGCAAGGATTTTGTTTAAAAACCCCTAAATTGCCATATTATTTTGCTGCAGATATGCGAAAATGAGCTGCAAGCGATTTAAGAAGAGCTACATAAAGCTACCAGGAACCCCGTCTCTCTGAATGGCGTCATGGAGAGCTGAAAACCGACAACTAGTGACCAAGAAGCATAAGTTGACTGGGCCATCTAAACTTGGCCAAAAAATATCTTAATACAGATTTCTAAGGGTTTTAGTGAATGAGATGATATGGATTCTTGATGGATCAGATGGATGGGCCTGGCAAAGGGTACAGAATTGCACTTTGACTCAATTACCTGCAAGGTTGAACTCCTTCAACCTTGCTGCTGCTGATTTTATTAAAAATGAGCCAGCTGGACCTTTATGAATGAACTCAAAATTATTCCTGCTACAGAAAAAGCATCATTCAAAAGGTGATTAAATCAGTGAATTGAATTGTTGTGACTGTCATCAAAAGGTCTAAGATATTTTGTTTTCATGTGAGAAATGTTCATTTAATTTAAAATGAATACTCTTTTTAATATATATATATACTAAAATATGTATTTCTTTTTTTTATAGTAAATTAAAAAATTCTGTAATGCTCAGGTACTCAGAAACCCAACTGTAATACTGTGTGTGTTCACGTGTGTAACTGCTTGAGGCAGAGAAAGGGGGACAGAAGGACTGACAGTCCAGGTACGGTGGGGGGCCCAGTGTCAGCAAACGGTCAAGATACTCTTAGCACTAGGAGGTACAAACCCACTCATACACATTATTCTTTGCTTTTCCTCTTACAAGCACACTAAAGCTACATCTGTTTTTTCTCTAACCCACACCCCCATGTTGTGTTTATAAGCCGCAACGAGTAGCAGGTTTATAAAGCTCTTGGGTCACTGGTTATTTGAAGAAGAAGGGGAGGCAAATAGAAATATAGACTGAAAATTGGTCAATAATGGAGAGGGATGAAGAAATTGACTTTAATTAGTTTTTTCTGTTTTTAATGATTTTTATACAGACATTATTCTGAGGAAAAATGCTTAGTCCAAAACCTGCCCAAAAAATTGCATGGAACCGTAAAGCATAGTCATGGTACCACCGGCATGACCACGAAATGACTTACTTTTGGGACTGGTCAATCCAGATTAATGAATGGTTAAGAAATATTTACCTGTGTCCATCAGTGCATCCTTTACAATAACCAGACCAAATTCTTGACTTTGTTTATCATTAGATTATTTAGAATGTCATAGCCAGTACCATTACTGTAAGAGCTTCTTTAAATAAAGCTGTGCTTTGAAATAATTTTAACACATTAAGACCTAAAATAATTTGAAATCTTATTGCAATACTCTTGATTCTAATATCATGCACCAATTGTAGTTTTTTTTTTTTAATATTTTTGTAGCCACATTCCAATTTCCTTTAGCTTCCTAGTAGACTCTCCATTTGCCCTATGCCATAAATCATATAAGACTGGTTCCATAAACCTGATGAGGAACTTTTTATTTAGAGTAGTTGCTGACTACAAAATACAGCTTACATGAAGAATCAGTTTTCTAGCGTAAAACTCCAAATTAAATGTGCATGTTCATTAAATTGCTTTCTTTTACATTCACACTCTCAGTAATTCTATCTTTCTTTCATACACCTAAAAGGCCCTGAATTCACTTCATAAAGTGTCCCTTCTAACTACCTCATCTATTTTCCACCAAATTAACTCTCTCTCAGCACTGATTAATGGTCAAATCTAAATGAATCAAATTAAAAACTGAAAATTATATTTCCAAAGCTCACAAAGAAGAGACATGAGGAAGCTCATAGGAGAGTGAGAGTGTGTTACCTCCTCTTAACAAATGAGCCTTCAAAACATAAAGAATGGGCGAGAGAGGAGGGAACGAGGGGAGAAGATGAGAGGGTAAAGGAGACAAGAGAAAAGAGGAGTGGGGGGAAGCAAATATGAAACTTAGAAATAATGGAAGAGGAAAATTAAACAGCTACAAATGAAAGACTGAACACAAAACTGAATCTAAATGAATGACCCTAGCCACACACTAACATACATTTTATGAAAGAATGAGTAGAAATGAGGAACGCTCAAGTAACAACATTTGAGGGAAATACTCCTCATATATTCACAGATATTTTCAAAAGTACAAATACCCAATTTAATATTTTTACATTTAGAATTAAACCACAACCTTAAGTGTATTTTATCTGCGATTCCATGTGTCAGACCAACCAAATCGAGTGGGAACATTAACACAATGTTTCAATTTTATTAATTGGAAATATTAAAAGTGTGGAGTGCCAATATCTATTTGCCTCTTAATCCAAAATCCATACAAAAAAAAAAAATAAATAAAATAAAAAAATCCAGTGCTACTGATTGCCCAATTTCATTATTAGGTATTCCCTTTTCATTTTCCCACAAGCCATGAAATAGACACAGAAAGTATTTAGAAACATTTACATCTCTTTACAGATGAGACCAGATTTCTATGTGTGAAATTCACCAAATCCCATACATATCACAGAAACATGCTGACGGCAGCATCATGCTGTGGGGATGCTGTTATTCCACAGGGATGGGGAAGCTGAATAGTGTAGCTGTTTAGGTGGATCTGGCTCTATAGGCAATCTGTTAGATACTTTTTTTTTAATTGCAGCTGATGTTTAACTTTAACTAACACATAAAGCCATAGTATTGAGAAAATGTTACAGTAAAATAGTTTTGATTGTTTTAAAATGAACATTAGGATGGAAAATAGGGCTATCAGTTGGAGACTTGAATTTTTTGGTAATAAGAAAAGAAACTAGAGAATGAGTTTATTTTCTTCTCCAGAATAATTTTAATGTTTTAACCAGGTATTAACACACCCAAAAATACTTGCAGGCATATTGACTAAAGGTAAGCCACCTCATTAGATTACACAGCTCTGTAATGATGTATCTTTGCGATTCCCCTTTTTTTCTGTACTTACTTTATGGTTTGGATAAAAAGGGAACAATCTTAAGGGGAAAAAATAAAGTGAAGACAATTTTAACTAACATGAGTTTTCAACTTATATTCCCTCCAACTCTAAGGAATAATCACACGTAAACAACTGTTTAGCTGTAACTTTAAAACTTTCTGAATTATTTCATCTTTAACCAATATTGTGCTACTTTTTTATCCTTCCTTCATACCGTTTTATAGGCACAACCAACAAAGTGCACCCACAAACACTGTGACAGTGATGAAGGTGAATCATTTCTATCGTGGGAATATTGCTGTCTGTCAATAGTGCCGATCTCCACTGATCACATCAGGATAGATTTTTTTTACACTGCGCTGGCGTCACTCTGTATCAGCAAACATCTGTGTGTGTGTGTTTGTGAACAGATGAAGGATTGCCATCGAAATGCCTTTGACACCTGAATGCACATGCAGGAGAAAGACAGAGGGGAGAGGAAAAGACAGAAGAGCATGGAAGGAAAAACAAAACACAGATTGATTTCAGATGGCCAATGACGATGGTGTGAGAATTGGGGTATAAATAGGAGTGAGAGTCGTGGGAAGGAGCACAAAGGGAGTAGATAGACAAGTAAAATGAATGAGTATTGGTAATCACAGCCTAAATGGACTGTAGATAGTTTCTAAAAAGCAAATTGTTGGAGACAGAAGAAAACCACATATTTGTTTAAAGCTTCAACTTTCTTAGTCTTTCTCCAACCTTAAACTGTTTTGTTAGGTAAACTTAGTTGAGTTTAATATGTATTTTAAGCTGCCCTGTGAATGTGATAACATAACTATTTTTGATGGGTGAGTGCAGTGGACAAGACAAATTCCCTTCAAATTTAGTCTGTCTATCTGTTACTTGTATTACTCGTGTCCAAGGACATAATCTGCTGTCTGCTGACATGTTAATATTGCTGGGACTCATCCTTTTCGCTGTGAAGCAGAAACCTTTCTAGCTTGGATAAAATGGTGAAATATATATCTGATGGAGACTAACCCTCAAATATAAGGTTAATAATGACAAATTATATAAGAATATAATTGTATAAATAGCAATGAAATGCATAGAAAGATACAAACAATGATTAGAGTGCAATTATTGTTTTAGACTGTAATCCAATGAAAGAGATAAAAGAAAAAAAAAGAAATGAGAAAAAATGTGTGCGGTGTCGTGCAGTGATGTTTGTTGAGACCATAACAGATCTGAACAGTGCTGCCTAAGGCAGTGGGCAGGTGGCTGTCACTAGAGTGTGAATTTGTAACAGTGTGTGAGTGAGATCAAGTAAAGTACCAGAATAAGTGTGATCTTCCTTGCCTTAACGGTCGTTGCTCATATGAGCTAATGAATATGTTACTTTACGTCATTTCTGAAATCTATTTTTAGTAGGGTCAGCATTTTAAGAAATGTGCCACAAATTTTCAAACATCAGGTCCTGTCAAATCTATGGAGTACGCGTGTTGTTCAATCACAACCCGGTTCAGTAAAAATGCTTCTCTATTATGGTGAAGGCTGTAAAATTCATAGGTTTCTACTGTGTAAGATCACCAAACTTTTTGCTAAAGTCTTTCTCCAATTTACCGGACGACATTTTTCATGCAGGAACTAAATTTTCACCTGATATTTAGCTAATTGGTTGCACAGACGCTAGAGAGACACTCCAAGTATTCGATAAGCTTATAACTGGGTTGATATAACTTTTGGGATGAACAATTCAGCAAAAAGTGAAAATTACATATTTCTAAATTGTAATTTTCATCTGCAACAAATAAAAGTGCAGCATTGACTAATAAGTAACTCGTAAAGATGGTATCTTAACATTAAGAGATTCAACATAAAGATATCTAATTACATTTTTGTAAGCTACTGGAACATAAATGTATCAGAAGGAAGGGAATCTCCCGATGTGGGTGAAAGAGAAGGAAGGTGAGCAACATTGTGATTGGGGCTAAATACATTCAAAATAACCTTACCTTTTGTTTTATCCATCTATTTACTGTGTGAGGGTTTCTGGTGGCAGTTTTGCCTGCTGAAATACGTCCCTTCTTTTCTTCTCAGAAAGAAAGTGTTTGTGTAAGAGAGCAGACCACTTAGGTCGTCACTCCATTTCCATTATCACTTCTTTCTAGTAGGGTTGCAACCAGATGCCAGTTGCACAATAACAAGCACTCATGCAGGACAGACACTGCAGAGCCAGATTTAGATACAAGTCTCCCATGGGGGAAACACCAGACGCCACCAGTTGTCTAGCGCCTCCTTTCTTTTGTTTTTCCCCGGCTCTTGCCTCCTTCCATCATCCACTTGCACATCTCTAGTTATTTTTACATTTAACTCACCTGTTACCTTACCTTTTGAATATGTATCAAAAATACGTTCCTAATTTTTCTCTGCATCAATGCATATTTAAAGGAATAATGAGGAAGATAAACCAAAGTCAAATTTTGTTGCTATCGATATGATTCTGCGCTTAGCCAACCATCTAAATCATGCAACCGTCTACATGGGTTCAGGCCAATGAGAGCGGATGCCAGCAATCAAGATCGCTGAGCTTTGAGAAGAGTTAATACGCACTATCACTACCAGCTGTATACACACACACGTAGCAACACTCACACAGACTGAGGCCTTCCACCTGATCTCACTCATTAGGTCTCAGAGGCTATGGGGAGTAGGGCCAAAGCTGGCACGAGGTGTTAATTTGTGTGTGCATACGTGCGTGTATGGGGCAAGGCGCCAAGGTTTAGATCTGCAGTCTGAGGACTTGTCCCTCTAGAAGCGCCACCATTTAAATCCAGCTGGCCATTTATGGCTTTATAAAGAAGAGGTACCGGTTTTCACAAAGTGTGACTGTTTATTCAGGATTCATCGTCATTGTCGCTGCTGAAGGGAGATATTGCTTTTTTTCCCCAGTTTGAGCTTAATACTTAGTGCATAAATGTCCACCGAATACTGTTGGCTCTCTCTCTGTGCGTCTCTGCCAATTTCTTTTCATATTTACATCTCTAATCTATGTTTTCTAATCATGATAATTCTACAAATCCCAGCTGATGTTAAACATGTCATGTCTGTAATCCAGGCTGTGTTTGGAGTGTAAAAATATAATTGACATCACCAGTCCTGTTTGAACAGTTTTTACCTGCTACATCACTATTCTCTAATTCCCAGTTTCTCAATAGATGCCAACCCCACCCCGATGACCTTTTGGTCTTCAGCTGACGCATCATTATGGCCCCATTAAAAATGGACAGCAAGCCATTGCCAGAGGGGCAGTTCTCATAATACAATAAGAACGTGTTTTAATGGTCTTGCTCTAGAAATTAGCTGCTGCATATTTGCGTCTGGGTTCCTTATGTTTGTTCTTTCATCATTGATCCCTTGTTTGTTGATTTACCGATTTACTTTCCTGCTCTTCCTCATATAGTGACTGTGTAAATACAGCACAAAGCTGGGTCAGCATAGTCATATATTGGGTGGGTTTTTTACAAGAACATTTATAGAGAGATATGTGCTCTAAGTTGGCTTCCTCACCCCGTGGCCTTTTGTTCTTCAGGTTCTGTTCTACACATGAGCACAAACTCACATACTGTTCCTTACTGCCTCACTTGCTCTTCATCTCACCCTCTCTGTCTCCCAGGGCGACAAAGCTAATTTGAGGCAGATCTTGCCCTAAGGGGTAAACTGCAGCATCCACACACACATGCCTCCACGTCCTCCTCCCCACTCCACCCTGACCACTTTATCTTCACCTTTCTGCCGTGAGCTACCCCCTGACAACCACAGTTAGCACTGACGCTAACTGATCTAGCCACTTACCATCATCATCTATGCAATTTTCCAGCAACACTGTCAATACCAAGAGAAAAATTAAACACACCAACAAATGTTCAGAACTGAGTGTATTAAGGACTTCTGGTCAAATATAAAACCATTTGAACCAATCAAAATGAGAGAATGGCTTGACACGTAGTTAATGAAACTGATATAGTGTGTAGGAATACATTTTTTGATACATTGAAATTAATAATAAAAAAAAAGCATAATGTGAAGATGGGAAACTTTGGATTTAGTAAAACTAATTTCAGTGAATTTTGCAAGCAATTGAAGAGGTTTTTTTTGAGAGATACCAATTTTTACAAAAGATTAACATCTTATATCTATGAAAAGGCAGTATTAAAACATGAGAAGCATAGAAGCCAACACTAATAGTGATACGCATTCCAGCTTTGAACAGTAGGAAATGTTTTTGTTAATGCATTTGATTAACTGTAGCTGGGTTTTGAGACAAAAAAAAAAAGAAGTCCTAGTTTATTGAGATTTAACACGATAAGGTCTTGACCACAGTATAGAGTATTGCTTAGGTGACTTTCTTTTTTCCTAAGGCAATTTTCTGGGGTTGAAAAAAAAAAGGGAATTTGGAAAAAATGAACCTGTCTTTGTGTTTTTCTTTCCCGAACTATCCCCCTTAAAAATGTCTTAGGACTTTGCCCCAATAAACAATTTCTTTTAACTCCTGAGAATATTAAACTTTTGAAAGAGTTAGATTCTCTTTGAAGGACCTTTAACTTCTTATTCTAAAAATGTTTCTTTTTCCATAGCATGAAATTGTTATTAGCTACTTGTTTTATCTTGTTTGATTTATTTTGTTTTTCAAAACTCCAAAAAGTAGTTTTTAATGTCTTTGATAAATTAAATCCATTATAATCGTTTAATCGATTGATTAAAAAATAAATTTCAAATTAAAATCTATTAGCTCTTCACTTCTTTATATTTGTTATGATTAATCCCTGGGTTAGGTAAAGATTTGATCCCTTAGATAAAATAATTGTATTGATGTATCATATGACACATCCCTAGGCTAAATGAGAGTGATGATTGAATTAAAGCTGTTTCATATAACAATCCCCCAACTTAAAAAGGTTTGTAGATTTTCCTAAACAGTTTTTGTAGCACCATGGTGGTGAGGGCAGACCTCTTTCCAAATGGTAGCACAATGAGAGGTGATGAATCTGTAAAAGCCTTAACTAACTGCAGAGCATGGTACGAACTAGAGATTTTCACAGAACACTGCTTTGTTGCAAAACGAGTCCCGAAATTATCACATTGGTGATCCTACTGTCATAGCTGAATGGATTATAAGCAAGTGCACGGCAATGCAGAAGACTTTTAAAAAGTGGAAACACTGTTTAGCTATGCTATACAATAAATCTATTGATATTTCCCAAAGGTCTAAGAAGAATTAAGATTGCAAAACAGAAAGTGGATATATCAGTTTTCCAAATGAGCTTTATTCATATGGAGAGTGGGACCCCTTGTATTAAATTCACACTCTGCACAACAAATGGGGTGGCTGTGGTCTGTCATGTTGATGTATAGATATGCAGCCTCATGTGTATGTGCATGATATATGTGTGTTGAGCAGGGAGGCAGTTGTAACAAAAGGCAGCTATTTGTTTGCCTGCTCTGGACAGAAACACATAAACACGTGTCCTTCACTTACATTCCTTCCTTTATCCAATAGAAAAAGAGGTCATTTTATGTTTTCGTATGTGTAAGATCTATTACCTCATGACTGTTAATTTTTTTTCTGTAGCTCCTCTTTGTGTCAGAACTACAATTTGACAAAATTTTTGATTTTAAAGCAATCTATATAAAAGGGTATTCTCTATCAAAACCAACATATTACATTTCTAAAGCATATTTCAATGGTATTGCTGTAACTTCTGCAGCCTTTTACAGTACATTGTTTGCAACTGATTTCAGGGTTAGCAGTAAATTGACAACATTCTTTTTAAAATTTTGGCTTTTTTTCACAAAAACAAAACCTTTATGTGCCAACAATAGGAAGAATCCTTATTTGAATTGATCTAGCAAAACGTTCATGGAATAAACTCAAACAGCTTTGGTAAGCTTCTGATAAGTTCTAAAAAATGAAATAAAATGATCTACTTTTGAGCAGAATTAAACTTTCTTTAAGAGTAAAAGTAGACACGACAAAAGGGAAGGTCATAGTGCTTTTCCTCTGAGTAGGAAATTTGACTTACATTCCCTTTAAACCTGAAACGTCTTGAAGGGGACATGATTTGCTTTCTGTATCCAGATCTTTTGGGGTCGGCTGTGACTTCACACACCTATATAGGTCTTGATCATTTTTAACCTTTTCTCACAATCTCTTTAAAAAAGAGAATTTGACTTTATGAAAATGCAGGCTTAGGCTGTCATTTTCTTCTGACAGATGAAGGAACTGTTAGAGATACATATAACACATGAAACAGGGTGTGTGTGTGTGGACTGGTTTTACAGTGGTGTGGGGACTTTTATCTGTTTACACAGTCACGTCATCAGGACCTATGTCATTATGGAGACCAAAATCCTGGTCCCCATATGGTAAAGTTCTGTTCTTTGAGTTGGAGTTAGGGTTAGGGTCTGGGTTAGGCCATATAAAAGGAATGCAAGTTAATGAAATGTCCCCATAAGTCATCAAAACATGACAGGGTGTGTTTGGGTGATGGTGTGTGGTGTTTGAGGCATACACCAGATAGACCTCTAGAAATGAGACATAGGTTCTGCTATGTCAGATCAACTGGGAGAACAAATGCTATGACAGCAGCTTGTTAGAGAAATGTGTGTGTGTGTCTGCAAAAACAAAAAGCGAGACTGAGCAAACTAAGTTATTAGCAGTTACTGCAATTTGATCAGTATTATTAAAAGTAAAATGTTTATAGCTTTTATTTGAATAAGACTACATAAGTGAGTAGTTAATTATGTAGGAACACAATGTAAGTTATTTTAATGTTATGATGGATGGCAAACGAAAAACAGGATCAGGAAGAGAAAAATCATTTTCAGTGTTAAGAAGCGCTGGGAAAGATGAAGAGTAGAATGGATGTTGGGGGGGCTGGCATGGTGTCGGCAGAGGCACGCTCCCTGACCACTCTATGGAAGGGGGCGTAGGCCAGGTCTCCCATCAATTACAACCTTGACCCTTCTCTCCTCTCCTTCCTTGCCGTCTCTCACACACTTTCTGCCTCATTCAAACATCCTCCCCTGCTTCTCATCCTCTGCTCCTATAAATCAATCTCTTTCCCTCCCTCCCTCCCTGTCCCTCCTTCCCATCCCCAAAGGCTTCTCCCATCTTCCCCCTCCTTCTCTTCCTCGTTTTCTCTATCTACCCTCCTCATCATCTCTCCCCACTCCTATGGATGTTTTCATCGCTGGAAGTGCAGTGGGAGTAGAAAGGTCAAAGGTGGGCATACAGGAGAGAGCGAAAGAGGCAAAAGGCAACAAGGGAATGTAAAAATGAGTGAGTGAGTGTATTTAATCAAAGTAGTGTTGGGCAGATAAAATCTATTGTTTTTGGCTTTATCTATCTCAGGGCAACTGGTGACATTCTTGGTTGTTGTTTTACCTTTCATCTTCTTCATGTAAATCACCGTCAAACAGCATAACATGTTTCTTGTGCAAACACACTGATATTTATACAGCCTAGTCCTGGTCGTTTAACACCAAATATCATCTCTAAACATAGATACAGGTGCTTTTAAATGTTGTGTTAGATAATAGATCATGATATACAGGGTTAACAGCTATTACAACAGGAACTGGGAAAACAAGCAGAAAGCCCTTTATTAGGAAAAGATTTATTACCACATGTGTAACTGGCAGGATTGTTTGATTTCAGCTATACTCACTGATGTCTTAAGGTGTCATTTTCAAGAAATGCATGTATATACAGTAGACCAAAGCTAAACGATTTACATATGTAAACTTAGGTTAGGCATAAATATGTGAACTATTTTATTGGCAAAACTGGTTTTTGTTTAAGTTAAGCTCATGGAACTGACAGATCTTAAGGTAAAGATGATATATTTTCATATTGAGGTCAGAGACAATAATTACTGACAGACAATATTGCTTTCATAGCCTTCTTTGTTCAATCTTAAACCAGGAATATTTATCCTCTTGCAAATTTCTATTTGAGTTAGAGTATGATTAAAAGAGCTAAAATTAGTATTTTTAAATCTAGAGTCAGTGTATCAGCTGTCAACTCTTAACTTTAGCTTCAGTATAAATTCAGAACATATATCAAGTTAACAGAAAATGGTAAGAAGAGACCTTTTCCCTTACCCTCCCTCAGCATGCCCACAGTCAGACACTTCATAAAGCGGCAGGCCTGGCATGACTTGCGTCTCCTCTTGGTGATCTCACACTCATTGGTGGCGGGACAGCTGTACTCAATGTTGCCTGTGGCATGCAGACAGTTTGCAGAAACAAAGAGCAGTTTAATTGCAGTTAGAAAACTTCAACAGAGACAGACATACATGCAAGTTAAAATATGCCATGGAACCACAGCATGTAGATTACGAAAAACAAAACTTAAAGAAAAGTTGTAGATAAACCAATGTATAAATAGTGTACAAATGTGGGTGTATATGCAAACACACTTGTGAAATTTAACAATAAACCTGGGGTTTAAAAGAGAAATTAGGTAATTGTTGGCGTGATGGTTAATTTAAACACATCACTGTTGAAGATTTATTTTTCTTTTAGCAATACTAATCCTTGAGAATTAATTTTGCAAGTTGTTGATAAAAGTGTTTAATATGGATAAGTTACTGTAAGGCTGCATGACTGTAAAAAAGGATGTGAAACGCAATAGAACAGCTGATTTTTATACGAATATTGATGTTGTGACATCAATATTCAACAGGACCACAGTTGAACACGTCACTTCTTTCATAGTGTTCGCCCCCTTTTTAGGTGACTGCATGCTAACCAAGATTTTTAATTCTGCCAATCAATTTTAAAGAAATATTTCTCCTTAACTTCCACATAAGCCAATAATTATATATTTTTGATAATATATAACTGCATTAGAATTTAATTTAAATAAAAAGATTAGGCTTATTTATCACTGAAATTCAAAGCACAGTATTTTATGTTTAAATGTTCATAAAGAAGTCCTAATAATAATTTTTAGGGGTGGAATTTAATAGTTTTTCGTCGTCTTACTCATTTTTGAGCTCAATGAATTGTATAACATATCCACTGGTTAAATTAACTTATTTATTAATTTGTTTGTGGTGACATGCTCAAAATGAACGACGACATAAAAAAAATCATAAAAAAGGCCAAACTTCAGTCACAGATAACCTTATCATAACTCTCTCTATAGGTTGAACCCCTCATTGTTGCAGGGTCAATGTTCTACCAGTTTCCCTTGTTTCATTTTATTTTGAAGGCTTGTTAAAGATTATGTGTATGGTAGGTCAAGCCACAGCTGTAAAGGAAATACAGAGGCTGTAATAGCTCTGTTAATAGATTTTTTTTTAGTATTTTTATCTCTAAAAACATTTGAATATTATATCACAATAAAGAATTGTTTTCTTAGTGTAAAGCTGAACCAATCATGGTAGTCCTGAAATAATTTTAGCTTAATTTGATAATACCATTCACATTCTACACCCAGTTGGAATAAACTGAAATAAACTTGTTTCTTGGCAGTTTTCATATATCTGCAGCAGTAGACATGTTAGCATATTAAACTGAATAAAGTTATCTTCTCCTCTCATTCCAGCCTGACAGCTACAGTACTCCAGCAGACCCACACATCTCCCACTGAAACAGAGTAAACAGTGATTACTATTGACTGCTGCAGCAGAGTGGATGTTTTCTCATTACTGGACTGATTAAGAAGCTAGTTAGCTTTGGAAAAGGCTAAATGCCCAAACACTTCCTAATGGGTAACAAGACACTCATTAATTGGCCCTGTTAGTTAAAAGGCTAAACACTCTAAATGCTGACAGAACTACAGTCTAATGGATGCTGCTAATGGGACTAGTTAGCCCACACCCAGCATTTAGAAGCTGATCTTACAGGAGGACTAGATTAATTCTTGCAGTTAAGAGGGACACTTCCCGTGCAGTAAGGCTAAATGTGCTAATGATATGGAATCTGCATGGACTAATGGGCACTGAGGAAAAAGCCTGGCACTTTCAAAGAAACAGGCAAGCTGTGAGTGCTGAACACTTAAAGAAGACACTCTTAAAGCTGAGAGGGTTGAGAATGCATACATTATATAATGCCTTCCATACATACATACATATACATATATATATATAAAATAGTACGACAGGATATTTAATTTTATTTTAATGCATGCCTAAATGTCTCTTAGTAAACAGAATAAAAGTTAGTATTAGAAATGTTATTCTCTATTTCTGAGTGAAAAAGTTTTTATGCACCTCCCACATGTGATGTTTGCATCACAACTTGCATAACACAATTTAAGATAAGGAATTGTGATATGCAGCTTTTTAATAATGATATTTTGTAATATTTACTGTGATGCCAAAACAGACTTTCAAAATTAGCAATATGTGAGTCATTGCATGCAGTCTGAAACCCTGGAGTATAAACTCTCTAGTAATGAAATCAAACTCTTTCTTATTACATCCGTTACATTAAGGTTGAGTAAACACTAACTGAATCTAATCAGATTTAAAAATGCATTCATATTTACTGAAGATATTATGGAATTAGCAATGGAAAGAGTATTAGATTACAATACTGTTCACCACTTTTTTTCTTCTGAAAATAAAAACTGCTGTGATAATTTCTAATTCCTTATTTAAACAGGTTAGAACCAAAAAGGGAAAAAAATACAATGACGTGACTATAGCCAAGAGATGCAAACATTAACCCTCATTGTTTCACCACTAAATAAAATAAGTATTAAGGAAAACGACCCAAACAGTTAGTATTGAATAATCTAAAAAGTCTTTATGAATATTGAGTTCTTTAGATTTCTAGTAATAATGTTTCTCAGCTGGTCCTTTACTATATCCCTCCTCCAATTTCGTTTTTCTTGCCCTCGTCCATCTTCTGTCTGAGCGTTTGCTTTTCTGTTGCCGTTTCATAGCCCCACACCTCCATCTCTCATCCATTGCCCTCCTCTACTTTCCCCTTTATCCCTCTTTCTCAATAAGGGAGTGATAGATGCAGGTTGTCAGGTGTTACTGGACTAAAGCCACAGAAACAGCAGCTGCCAGAGCCACTTCCTCCACACTGCGACACACACGTGCAAAAGCACGCCAGCCCACACATAGCACTAATTCCTTCCTACATCCATGTGCCCAGTTCATCCTCCCCCTTCTCCTTCGTTGCCCACATTCCTTTCCTCATTTTATTGTTTATCTGCCCCTATCCCTTCCTCTCCCTACACCATGCTCTCCTCCCTGTCCAGCTGGAGGTGTTTTTTTGGTGATTACCTGTGGTTTTATTGGCTAATGGGTTGAAACACACCAATATGTCTGCCACTACCCATCTGAGGCTGGCCCTGCTTTCCTGCCAGGACAAACAAACCAACACACACACAGCAGGAACATGTGCCCAGACGTGCACATAAACCTTCGCTCATTTACATTTGGATGAACCCTCGGACGTGCAGCCCACACAGACACACAAGATTCACTCCGTCTGCACTGAGTAACAAAAGGAAATATCACAACCCACTCGTTTTATGCATTTATAAATGCTTTTTGATCAATTCTTTCAAGTGACTGGTCAAGAAAAGTTTATGAAACCTAGTTTTAAAAATGTCAAAAGTGGGTTAATTTCTTCTAAAAACCTATCATCCTTTGCATCATCAAATTATTATATTACAATATACTTTTACTTAAATTTCACTTAAATCCTATTAATTCTGTCTTTAAAAGTCTTAAAGAAATGATATTCTTCCCTCTGTACGGGTAAAATATAGACTATATCGGAAGAATAAAAAAACAGGGCAGTGAAAATAAGATCTCTAAAGCAAAGCTATTCTTGCAGCTCTTAAGGATCATACCCAAAAAGAAGATCTATTAACTACTACAGCCTCTGTATTTTCTTCACAGCTGTTTCCTGACCTACCATACATGTAATCTTTAACAAGCCTTCTAAATAAAATGAAACAAGGGGAACTGGTAGAACATTTGACCCTGCAACAATGAGGGGTTAAACCTATAGAGAGTCATGACAAGGTTATGTGTGACTACCTATTCATGTACGTATGTGCAGGCTTTGCCTCTGCAGCTGGAGCTTGTGTGTGCATGTTGGTGTTTTTGCTTTTATCTTCGTGTGCTGAGAACTGATAGGAATTTAACTGTGCCCTTATGTCATCCCATAATAAATGCATCATCTCCAGGTAGCTGTGGCCATGTCGCATGTGAGACGACACCCCACCCACAGTCTACTCTCTTTGGTTTCAACGGGAAAGCTGCTTATCAGAGGCAAAGCAAGGCGAGCACAGACAGTTCAATGGATTAAAAAGCAGATAGATAAACCCTGCCTAAGATGACTGACTGACTGAATCCATAATTGGTAGCTGGTTATTGCAAAGGTAAACAAAGGGACAAGACTACTATCCTGTCAAAAGGGATCCATTAGTTAAAATAAGTTTTTTTTTTCTTTATATATATATACTTGCTGACTGTATTAAATTTAGTAAAGTGAAGCTAATCTAACTAAATGTGATTTAATCCGCTATGATCTAAAACAAGACTGTTATTTGCATAAATGTTTTTTCACTTAAAAAAAGTACCTTAGCATACCGGTACAGTATGAAGTAAATTCAAACCATTTTGAGCATAAGTCCTGCTGTGTTAAAAAAAAAAAAAAAAATATGTGAAATTCTATTTTATAATCTACATATCCTAAATAATAATTATTGGTTCAATAGTAAATAAAAAAATATCTACTTACTTGCCATGCAAATGATTGATGATTAATGAGAATTTTAAATCAAAAAGGTTTGGTCAAGTCGCAGGTTACTCTGTTTGATGCTTTAACTTGATTTATTTGCTATTCGACCAAGAAACTTTTATTTGTGATAATATATCAACATGAGAAAAAGTTGTTAGAATATGACTTCTGATACAATATCAGAAATTATAGCTTAAAGAATGCAGACTAAAACTATGCAGACAGCTCTCATCACATTTAAACGGTGTTAGAATTTGTTACATTTTCATTTTAGAGATGGAACATTTTAAGCTATTTTTGATAAACTTTAAAACCCATAAAGGTGAGAAACATCTCTTGGTCATGCTAATGAACTAAAATAAACAGTGTGAAGCAATCTATTACTATTACAAACTTTATCTTTCGAACAGCCTGTCTGAAATATTCGTATTCCTGGGTTTGCTTTTAAAAAATCTGAAAAATATTATCCTTTAATCATACTTTAAGAATAATTTTATCCTTAATAAGATACAGTTAATTATAATAAAGCAATTTATTTACAGAAACAAGTGGAGCAGTATGGCAATTGCGATACCGCTACACTTGTGAAAGTAAAATCTGTTGGGCTCCTTTTGGCATCAAGACAATTATTCTTATTGCCACCTTGCCAGACAGGACACTGTAAAAAAAAAAAAAAAAAAAAAAAATAAGATACAGTTAAACCCAACATAACCATGGCTAATATAGAATAAAGAAAACTGCAGTGTAATGTCTAAATACCTGTGCATTTTCCGCAATCATGTGGGCCCTAACAAGACATAAGCAGCGGATTACAGAGCCTAATTCCTGGAGCTCTTCTCATCATGTGGATTATTGCTCAATCCTGTCTTTACTCTACCCCCTTGCGTGGACTTTTGACCCGTTGACATGACCCCTGCCCTTCCTCTGACATTGTGTTATCTCCTAGAAAACAGGCATATACCAAACTCATTCCTGCCATGAGCAGCTAGATCTGGGAATGCATGCACTCCCAGGAAATTGTTTAGCTGTTGATAAAGGAGAGGTCAAGGTTGTGGTTGAAACTGGGCAGTGGTGTTAAGCTGATGATGTGTATATTACTATATCTTCAGTGTGTTATTGCAGTATAAGATCAAAACATAAATGGCTGGAGAGGGAGAAGAGGCCTCAGTTCCATGGAGGCTATAAAGGATATGCATTTTAGGCATAAGCATTTTTATGATTATCTAACTGTTATCAGGTGTTTGCATGATTACAGATGCATATGTAAGTTAGTTTCATATTCAAGGTTCGTATTAGAATAATTAATTGTAGAAACAACAAAATCCTTAAAGGACCAAGCTTTCATATTTAGATACTATAAACATTTTTGACAGGTTGGTTGTTTTTCCCCTATATAAAGAATTTAATTATGCCTAGATGTTTACATTTAGTAAGTATCTAGTATATAAAGAGAGTATAAATTAGAGCCAAAACTTATTTCTAAAAAAAATGCAAAAATGTTGCAATTCCCCATCAGATATGTCACATGGTCACTCAGACCACGACGAGGTGAAGACTGATGGGTATAAAACTGTTTGAGGAAAATTTTTATAAGACAAAAAAGAAAAAAGGTAATGATCTAAATATTAGTACAGGGAATATTCTAAATATGAAATAGAAGCCAACCTTGAATGGTGCGTTTGAAAAAAGCCTTGCATGCCTCGCATGATGCAACTCCATAATGGTACCCTGATGCAATGTCCCCGCACACCAGACACAACCTCTTCGGCATGGAATTCAACATGTACTCGCACTTAATTTGTGAATCTTCTCCAATTGTTGATGAACAGTCCTCATAACGTTTCGATCCGGGCCCTCCAGCAGGTCCCAGGGGTCCTGTGTTGGTACCGTAAAGACTCGGGGAGTCCAAGCCATTGGGGTGGCCGTTCATTGTGGATGAGTAGGAGCCAGAGGCGTCACTGGAGCCGCCAGGGGAGTGATGGTTTAGACTGTCAGTCAGAGAGGCAGGACTTGATGGTTCAGTCTTTATGTAAGAAGACGGACAATTCGACTCTAGGTGGCGCTCCTTACTGGACATTCTGCAGAGAAGCCTAAAGAAAGGAGATGGACATACGATACGAGAAAGAGAAGATAAGTGCAATTATAAATTCTAATCTTAAAAACAAATAAAAAAAACAACCAAAATCTTTAACATTCAGTTAAGTCCACATTAGCAAATACATACATTTATATTTAAAAAGAAAACAAGTAAAAAACAACAACAAAAAAACGATAGATAATTTTAAAAAATCCTGTGTTGGAGAGCAGAGAAGAATTTTTATAGCAGCATATCTTCACACAGCCACATTCACATGCTCAGGGGTGAGGTCATCCGTCACTCTCAAGTCAATAGCAGCTTGTTCAACATGAAGGTAATCAGTAAGCAGCCCCTCTGACACTCAGTCATCCCAGAGACAGGCCATACACACAGACACAGATGCATACACAGCCACATTAAGGCACGCTCACATACTGGTAGAAAAACAAAAAAACACAGACAGTGTACATATTGGAGAAAACGGGAGCAGGCTGATCAGCATCACTTTATGATCAAAGTCCCCTCATCATCTCTTGTACTGTGTCTGTCTTACTTTTCTTGGTTTTCCTTCCTTTTCTCTCTAAGGAGGCAGGCTGGTGTCTTGTTAATGGCAGTTGTAATTAACAGCTATCTTCACTCTGTCCATATCTTTCCATCCGTGCCTTTGTCTACCTTACTATCTATCTGTCTATCTCCCTATCACTTCCCATTCAGCACCATCTCTCTTTCTCTGCCCTCTCCCTCGCCTTCTCTTTCTCTTCACATTACTAGTCTCTGTCCCTCTAACCCTGCCCTCCCTCCCCTCACTCTCTTTCATTGTTAAAGGCAGAAAGCACAAAAGGGGTTTTTAATTAAGGCAGGATGCTGCTAAACGAGGGACTTCTAAAGTCCAGTCGGCCTGTAAAAGATCCTCATCCCACTGGGACCCATAAAACACAGACAGCGCTCCGACGGAAAATGGAGAGCTGCTCAGGTGGGGTAGTGGTGAATGAATACAGACAGGAAGAGAGACAAGCAGAAGAATAAAATTAGCAGGAGCTATAAGCATATTTTTTTAATTTTTCAGCAGAACAAGATATATCTCCCTGAAAATTAAAAATTAAATAAACATTTTTTTTCTTTTGCTTAAAGGGTATAACAATCAGATGTCTGATTAGTCCTTTCAATCTTTTTGATAGTGTATTTTATTCCACTCCCATCCTACAAGCATAACTGATTATTTCTGTATTTGCGGCATACACCAATGTTTATAAATCCATTTATCTAACACTAATGTAGGCCTTACGTTTAAAAAGGGTATGGAAACAAATCAAGCCTGTTGAAAGTAGCAAAGACATAGAAAGAGAGCTCATAAAGACATGAAGTGCTAGAAAAAGAGAAAAGAGAGACACAGTGGAAACAAGTGACAGGAAGAAAAGCAACGACACAAACTTGTCTGCGCTTCAATTGGGGAACTGAAAACAGCAGCGGCAGGAAAAAGCGACTAGACTCATTTAAGTAGATGATGTGGTGGCAATGATTTAATCTCTCCTTTTCCCGTCTTAATGCTCTTTTGTCCCCCTTCCTTTTCCACTGTCAATCCCTCTGAGTACCATTAAGCAAAAGAGTTTAAGTGCCAAAAGATCTCTTTCCATTCTCCATCCCAGTCCCTCTTTTCCTCTATCGTGTCATACTCCGTTCTCTCACTCATTCCCCCTCTGCTTATGAATGAAAAATAATTGCCATCGCAGGGGGAGAAATAAAAAAGAATAAAAAGAAGACATGCGTGCAGAGGAGAGGCACAGAGAAAAGAAGATTAAGAAATCACAGCCAGTGCGCTGTGCCAAGTAAGAGGTTGAATGCATTTATGTATGTATGTTATCAGTATAATTACGGCGCAATGTAGCGACGGCTCAGTGCTGAAAGAGCAGTCCTATTGTACCTTTCTGCTCTTCAGATGAGTGTGAAGAGAGAACATAAGGGCTGGGTCTCACTTAGCTCTTCGTGTTTTCTTAAGCTCAAAAGAAATGGATAAGACGTAAAAAAAGGATTCAGTGTTTTATTTCTTCCAGTTTATCCATGTATAAAATTAATTGATGAGGATGACGAAGGAATTATTGCATCGTACTGCGTTGTTTGTTTAGAAGAACTGACCAATAAAGTGTAATAAGAGTGTCTTTAAAGATTGCCTTTTGCCTCGATTTAGAAAAGAAAGAAAGTTCAAGAAAGGAAAGCAAATATTTCCATTTTTATAAACCTCAGAGGCTTGAAATGCAGTAGAAAACTAACTTTATGCTCACACTAAAAATGAGAGAAAAAATACAACAAACATTTTTATTCAATTATTGACTTCTTTCACCAAGGCCTTTAGAAAAAGTAAAAAATAAATAGATAAGAATAAAAACATTTTACCCCATCTGACCAATCAGAAACATTAAAAAAACTCGGTTATTGAGCAAGTAATTGTCAATACTAAGCAATTTTGTCATTTTAGTCTGATTGTTTAATCTTAGGTCGTAACTCCTCAGAATTAGTTTATTTTTTTATAATTTTTTTTAACAAACCAAGTACACCACTTTAAATTTGACCATTGAAAATATTTCTTTATCTTATATAATTTAAAACCCTCTATGCCACTAACATTAGCAAGGAATATATACAAGTGGAGGACTTAATCAAAGGCAAATAATATATTTTTATATTTATTTGACACACTGACTGTACAGCAAGTGAATCATTCAGCAGCTTATTTGCGGATGCGTTATATATTAGAAGTCTGACTGCTTTGGGGTGGATCTGACTTAAGTTTGGAGGTACTGCTGTGAGTGGTCAGTGTGAGGGCTTTCTAATGGGGGAGGGTTCCAGAACAACATCTGATGTGAGTTGGGAATTGTAGGAATCATACGTACTTTCATGTGAGACTCCAATAGGACATGGAAAAGTTAGTACATTTGCATAGAAATAAATCCTCAATAAAAATACAGATTAGATTAAGTAACCTCTAAAAATAAGCATCAATGGGTATGTTAAATGAAAAAGAAGTAACCTGGCCCCACTTATAGTCTTTGTCGTATAGCTTTAAACTTGATGTCATGAATCAGTGGCTTCAGATATTAACTATTCAGCACACTTATCTTAATCTGCGATCATGCAAAACACTTTAGAGAGATTGCTTGTTTCTGTTTCCCACTCCATGAAAGACAACACAGTGACAGAAAAGAAAGGTTGTGGGAATGTGACAGAATGGGATGAATATAGACTTAAATAGAGGGTGGGCAGCTTTGAGAATGACAAGCTGCCATTAGAGAGGTAGACTTCCTCAGTAGTCTGACACAACTAGCCAAGACAACCATGCAATCATGGCATTAGAGTGATGAACGTCTCAAATTGTGTTCTTCTGCTCTGTGCTATTTACTATGAGCATCTTAAGTCTGCATCTGTGCTATTACTATAATATACACAATCTCAGTAAATTTCACTTACAAGAGGGTAACAGTAAACACTAGCCCTGCTGCTTTGTAAAGGAAAGACTGTGTCCATAAATAACACATAGCTTATCCCCCCCCCCCAAAATCGATATTGCTATATCAACTAAACTTACATTTAACTAGCAGATATAGGTTGCAGATGAGGAAAATGTTAACAAATGTGGTTAAAAAACCCTTTATATTTATAAAACAAACTGTGAACTTTAGTGCCATGAGGTGCAGCAGGATGAAGCTTCCTACAGTGTTTACAATTTATTTTTTCAAAAGTTACAACCAATGGAAAAAATAAGTGTAGAACAGAAAACAGAGAGGAAGCATAAAGGGTGGCTGCTGTGACGGAGAGGGGAGAAATGCTGACAGTGTAGCTACAACGTGTCTGTTAATACCTTTCCTTCACACCTAGCATTGTGCGTTCAGTGCTGATAAGAACACACACTCCAATAAGCAAAAAGAAAAGGCCTTACACAATTTTATCTAGATAATACAGGCAATGCCCAGGAAGGGAAGAAAATAAAGGGAAGCATAGGCAGCATGAAAAAATACACTGAATTAAAGAACTGACTAAGGAGGAAAAGGTCCAAAATACATTTGCATATCCATCGCCAAGTGAATACAGTGATTTCACCAATGGAATAAATTGCGTTTTCAGCCCTTACTCTCATCCTTTGGTGCTCTATCTTAGCTATGTTTCACTTATATGTCATTCTGCAGTATACAGAGTGGGTTAGTGAACAGTTAGTGAAATGCTAAATATTTAGCATTTAAAGACAGCCTCCTCTATCTACGATATATTTACAGATCACTTAATAGTGTACTGGTTTTAGTTAAAATGTTCTTTAGAGTGGAGATAAATCTACTCAAAAAATTGTTTCACTACCTACTTTTACATGTGAAAAATGTTTTCGATCTGATCTAAATCTTGGTTGGAAGTTAAAAATATCCGTTTACATGAATGCAAAATAAAATGATCCGATCATGATGTGTGTATACATGCACCGAGCGTTCGATCAGAATAAATAATTTGAGCGTGCACAGAACTGTCTATTTTTCCTGAAATGCTTTTCTAGTAGAAGAAGCTGTCTGTTCTGCATGCAAATCCATACTTGTCCACTCATCCTCAACTTTAGCTACTTCTTATACCTTCCAAAGACATTTATTTTTCTTTGGTTCTTCAGTCGTTGATGTGTTTTCTTTTACTATGGACCTTCATCGCATCTCATTTTTATTTTTGGTGGTAATTTAGTTAGTTAGTTAAGGGCTCAGTGGTACCTTATGTTAAAGCTCCTTTGCTACAGGGGTAGAGGGTGGAATGGCATGTTCATCCGCACATTAAATTTAGAGCCACCTCCTCCACCAAGGAGCCGGTCAATGAAGGTTAGCAAAGAGAAAAACATCACGCTGATGTTGTGTACGTTATGCAGATGAGATGATTTTACTCCAAAGATCTGAATGGGTGTGTACATGGATAAATTGAGTGGTGATCGGAAAAAAACACCTCTCAGAACCAGAATTAAATTTCTTTCAGATCAGACCGAATCCGATTAGAATCTTCAGGCTGGCTTCTTAATATGAAATTTAATTGATCTGATCAGGCCTTTAATCTGTTGTTTATGTCCACATGTATACATAGCTACTGACACATAACTAATCAAAAAAGTGCATGGAATATGGGAGACTATTGCTTCAGAAACTTTCTGATGCGATTCCTCCATTCAGTGGCTGTTCATAAAGTTATTAGGAATGCCTCTACACTTCTTATTTAAATTTAAATAATTGACTTGATCATCTTTTATTTATTTTTTTTATAACGAGGACATCCTCAACCAGTTGCAAAAATAATTGGTGTACATGGCTCACATGTGTGTTTGATGGGCATAATAGTGTCATTAAGTTTTTAGTTCAAAAAGCTTTGTGGATTTAGGGCATATGAAGGAAAATAGGAGCAAAGCTACTGCAAAAATATAGATTGCACTGCTTTGGAACTTTTCCTCTCTGTTGTCTGATGGCTGAAATGAATGTATACCCCCCAAACTGTAATTCATGTGCACTTTGAGGGAACAGAACAAAAAATGTTATATTGGCTAACCAACTTACAGGCAGTGAATCAAGCTCTGATTCTCTGAATTGCTGGTGTGAGTTTATGCATGTGGTTGGTTTTCTGCACAAAATCACAGTGAGTCAGTGATTATAGTTGTTTCCAAAGACAGAAATGAATACAACGGCAAAAAAAAAGGGACTCCGACTGTGACAGTCAATCTGAAGCACTCTCCCACCTACCGAGCTCTCCTTTTCCCTCTCCTTCCTCCTCTCTTTGGGTCTCAATCCTTCACTGTCATCATTTCTACTTCTAACATAAAAACACCCCCTATCATTCCTGCTCTTTCTTTCTGGTGCATCCACACCCCCTCAAAGACCACCTTACACCTTCCTGATGCACGCACATACAAACACACACACACAGACGCACACACGCCAGGGAGCAGCAGATCAATTGCAACAGTGTTAGTCGGGTAGGAAACCTGTAATTCACTTCATTGGCTGCAGAATAAACCCCTGATTACATACAATCAATGTGATAATGGCTAAAACACATTTTGCCAAATGGGCTTATGGGTTGTAAAGACTGAGAAAAGGAGAGGAAACATCAGTGTTTGTGTACTATATATCTAGGTATTCAATAGGACGTTAGATTTTGTGTGCAAATTATAGCCACCGTTGAGATATTCTGAATCTTTATGCAACAAAACTGAAATAACTGAAGAAAGTGACTTCCAAAGAATTGAAGTGTTAGCATCAATACACTATAGACAGTGGGGGACAAGACACCCAGGGATAATATATCTTAATAATATATAATATATCTTAATCGTAATTTATTAAAACATTTGTGTTGTTTAAGCTGTAAACTATTTTTGGGAAATCACAATTTGTGCACTAGTCATTGTTGAAGAGAATTTTCAAATGTATTTTTTGGTTTTCTTTCAAGCTTCAGTGTGATCTACATAGATGATTTAGACCTGATAATCCAGCTGTATTAGTGTTCCTGAAGTATATATTATGACAAAGATATTAAGAGCTAAAATATGGACTTTTTATATCTGTAGGTGTGTGTCTCTATGGGGGGCTGAGGGGTGGTGCATGTGTTTCTGATGGGAATCTTGATGATTTAGTTTGTTTTCTTGGAGAGCAGTTGCTGATAAGTGTGCTGCAGCCAGGCACTATCTTTGTCACCGTGTCTCTTTTTCCTTCCCTCTCCTTCTCTCTCTGTGTCTCCTTTATCTGGTTCACGTCACTGTGCTGGCAGTCTGGTGTGCCAACAGTTCTTCAAATAAAACAAAACAAATAAAAAGGTGCAAAAAAGAAGAAAAGAAAATAGTCCTACATCCAAGTTCCTCCTTGGATGTGAGGAATCTGCGATCTACCTTAAAATTTTTATTTAATAAATAAATAAACCTGCTGCACCTAAATAGCTTACTATGTACTTGCAGTGACCTCCAGCCTTTTACAGGAGAAACTGCAGACCTAAAAATCAATGAAATTACTTCAGCCATCCTCCTGTTATGTAAACTTTTATAGAAGATGCCCAATGTTGCCAGCCATAAATCATTATTTTAAAGGAAAGATGCAATCACAAATTTATGTTCCATTTTTTAAATTGTATACAAAAGTGATACTACAACTAAAATTGATGGGATCCGTTTGTGAAGTGATATACTTTACCGTTGAGCTCACCCTTTGTAAAAAAAATAAAAAATAAATAAGAGGGGACATTGATGAAGGTTGTATGTAACTGTGCGGGTGAATATTGTTATTGCTAAGTGTTATGTGTGTAAAAACTCTGAAACTGTCATATTAGTTCACATCAAAGCACACACGTACACAAAGTCATCATTTTGTGCAGAATATATTGTTTACTTCCCCCAACTCTTCCTTTTATAAAAAGAAAGACAGGGACCTGGGCAAGTTGCCACAACCAATGAAACTGTTGGAAAATAAAATAATAAAGTATTTAGGAACAAAATATCCCTCCATCAGATTAAAAGCACATTTTATTAAGCAGATGGTGAGAGAGGATTTTCACTCTAGTAAATATGGCAGGGCTTTCAAATGTGACATGGGAGGAGGAGATATACGGGGGGGTTAAAGGAAGAGAGGAGACAAGAGGGAAATAGGAAAAGAGTGAAATACCATGGTGGAAAAAAGATAAAGAAACAGGGAGGAAGTGTATATAGCTAAATAGTATCAAATCATAGAGGAAGAGGGGGGAAAGGGAAATATAACAGGAAAGAAAATGTTGGAAAGAAGAACGGAAGAGACGATAAAAGGAAAGAGTGCAGCAGTGAATGGAGCGTCACAGCTGCATTCTTTAAGCAGATCAGATTTGGGGAAATTGGGCTGTCACTACAGGACTGCGATGATTTACACCTATCCATCACTATAAGAGTCAGAGTAGTCGAATAATGCACAGCACCTGGAAAAATGAAAGAAATACATCCTAAACATGCCACATTTGGGTGCTCACTTCTCACATTTCTGTGCAATATTCTGAACATGAAGGTTGTAAAACTAGAAAAAATTTATTTACGCCAACATTTTTTCTTTTGTGTATCAAGGATCCATATATTTATTGATATCATATCAGTTCATTATATTTATGTACTAAACTGCTCCAGATCAATAAAATAAAATAAAAGCAAATTCTCATATAAATCACTTACACAGATCTAAAAGCGTCACAAATGCATATGAATTATTATTGTGCAAACTAGTTGTGGACCAGAGGAAATGCACACATTTTATAGTGGCACATTTTCAGTCTGACACAAGCTGCAGTTGACACTTGTCTTTTCAGTTTACTCGCCTGATTTTGTCTATCTTTCCCCCATGGCCTCCTCCCTCCACCTCCCCCTCCCCTCACTCCTGCTCATGCACCTTACAGCCTCGCTCCTGGACCATCTGTTAGGGAATCTAATTCACATCCAGTCATAATCACGTTTGCTGGAGAGCCCACCGTCTCTGCCCATCTCTGTTCCTCTGTCTATCTCTGCCTGCATTCTTTGCTATTTCAAAGCCTGTTTTTATCAATTTGGAAACAACAAAAAAAACCTTAATCAACTCCTATGTTATATATTATATTATTATATATTTGTTCTAACTTGAATGTGTTTTGTGTACTTGCACGGGTAACCAACATCTTCTTGTCCGATTCAACTTCTGCATCATGTTTTCCTGAAGCACTTTATATTAACATAAAATTACTTTGTGCTTTTTCTCTTAAGAATTGTAATGTTCTCTAAACACTTTCTACTGATTTTTTATTTAAAAAAAGTAAATCAAAACAATTTTAAATGTTTGAGTGATTATAAGGCATTGAAAACATTAAGTACTGCAATGTCTGGTGCATATTTGCAAGTGTGCATATGTGAGTGTTCGTCCATAATTGAGAATAAGGGGAGCCGAGGTGAAGGGGGGTGGAAGTTAATGAGAGGTGAGTGTCTGAAACCATCTCACTCTTTCTCTCTCTCGTTCTCTCGCTGCTTCTGCAGTAATCCTCTTCTATAAATCTGCAATCCAATCAGTGTTGTCTACACTAACACACACACAGACTTGCTAACACATACACACAAGCTGCTGAGAGGCCCATCTGTGTGTTAAGGCAATCTGCTTTATCATTATGATTACATTGGGCTCAGTATACAATGATGTGTTTGTGTGCATGTGTGCAACTGAGCGTGTGTGTGTTCATGCGCACAGTAACTGGTTGACATTAATCACATCCCCATGGCTTGATGGCCTAAATATAAAAAAGGTTAGAATATCGTAAAAACAGAGAAAAGGAGTTTTTGAAAAAGTTGGTCTTCTAAACACTTTTTGCAAGCATAAAGGTTCTCCTTTTATGTAATGGTTTTGCACATCAACCGGCTAAATAAAGGTAAAAAAAACAACAACTCTATTTTAAAATAAAATACTGACAACTTTTACTGCAAATATTCTATATGATAATGAATAAAAATGCAACAATTTAACACCAAAAACGTTTTACGATTTGAAGGTGTTAGAATGTGTCTGAGAGTATATGTGTGTTAGAAATTAACATCCTAATAGTAGCTAAATCACCTCTGCACAGCTGGAGGTCGGATACTCTGTTTAAGTACTCAGACAATCTTATACTGCAGGTGTGTGTGTGTGTGTGTGTGTGTGTGTGTGAAATTGGGCAAAATAAATGCCTTTTTTACTTTAAATGTACTGTAACCAACAGACACTTTGAGTCTGAAACAAAAAAATTGACTCATGGATCGAAACTGTTTCAATGCTGCCATCATCCTAAAGTTTTATGCTTGGAATGTTACAGTTTGTAACAGCTCAGCGAACACCTATAACCAAAACCTGATATTGTGCACCTCTTTGTGAAGTCATATTTACCTATATAGGGTTAAATTAGGCATGTGACCTCAGGAAAAACTTTACACCTCTCACCCCTGCTGCATGCCACTCAAATACACTCAAACACACAAGGCTGTGCTGATTCGCCAGGGGTCGGCGTGAGAATGGTTTGCCAGAACTCTAATTGGCTTGACCCAGACTAACCCTAAAATCCTATTGAACTAAGGCTTTCTAGTCAGTGGTGCACACTGTAATATACACACACACTTAACATTAGAAAGCTTTTGAAAGCCTTATAATGAACTAATCATTTATGTTCTGAAAGGCTTCTCATAACCAAACCATTTCAGCAATGTAAAAGACTGCAGACAGATGATAAAATATGATGTCATAACCTGGTATTTTACATTTAAAATCCTTCTAAAATTGTCTTTAAATTAATGTGTAACTGTGTTTTGGAGAAAAACATTACAGAGTTCACATTCTGACCCTTTTTCATACACCCTTTTATTCTTACGAGGGTATGAACAACAATTTGACATGTGTGTATGTGGATGAACCTTGCTGATGGTGACTGCCAGACATTTTGGAACCGCCCCTTTCGGTGGAATAGAGAGATGAGTGGTGATAGCAAGTCGTGTTAATGTTTACACCTGTCCAGGAATGATGTAAATACTGGAAGAGGACCAAAATGATGCTTTTTGGAGAGTCCAGTTTTGTGGGCTGTTCTGGTTTGAACAAAAAACCCACACAGAAAATAAAACAAGTCACTTTCACACCTTTAGCTTTTTCAGCAAGTTTTAACTGAAGCTGAACAGCAAACATTTTTAAAAGTCAAACTTCCAGGTGACGTCTCCTTTAAGGAACCCCCCCCCAAAAAAGCTAAAATAATTTCTTTTAATGAGGAATGATTATATTAATTAAGTTTCTTCTTAATCTGTCTTAATCTCTCTTAATCTTTTGGAGAAAGACAGATTCAAACAAAAATGCAAAATACACTAAAAACTTAGATTATTTTTATGTACTTAAAGATTATATATTACACTCTATATTCTTTAATGATTTAGGAATTTTATACTTCCTATTAACATTTTGAAATCTGGACATATGTCACCATTCCTTATCCACAAAATTGTTTAATTTAAGAGGCAAATATAAATGTGGCAGACAATAAGGATGAGCATGTAGACGGAGAAAGGCAGCCTTTATTTCACACGTCATCTGTTTCCTGTGTTTTAACATGAAACAAGCGGCTTATTTACAGTTACCTTTTTTTTTTTTTATATACCCCTGATACGCCTGATAAAACCTGCTTACAGCAACAGAAGGATGACTTCTCTGGGAAAAAAAAAAATCTTCCCTTACAAGATTTTATGATTTAAAGCCTCTTCTGTGTTATGATTGCATTGCAGGCATGCAGTTAAGACACTATTATTATCAAAAACATCCACATGCTATGAACAACCATCGATCAATTTCTGTAACTGAAGGTTTTCCTTTTCTCTCCACTGCATCGGTGTGCTTGCCTTTTCTTTTCCCTCTTGTGTCAGGAAGAGTGTGTGACTTTTGTGTAAAACTTAAGCAGGCCAGGCTCATTGATTTGCCATCACTTGCATCGTTTGTATTTCTATCTTACCTGGGGTTGTAGAGGGCATGTGCGTCTCTCATGTGGTTGGCTTCCAGTGAATCGTAGCTCTGGTGCATCCTCCAGGCACCAGCGCCGCATTTAACATATGTTGACTTGGAGTTTTCTTCGCTGCTGCTGTTCACCAATGGACCCTTCGATAAGTTCATTCTGAGTGGCGGGAAGTTTCAGGGGGGAGAAAGAGAATGATAAGAGTGTAAAAGCAGCCAATGGGGAAAAGACAAAAAAGTAGAATTAAACAAGCTTTTTAATTACAGCTGTTTTATTAAACAGAAAAAAAATATGATTTGCTTAATCCTTAAATTCTGTACACATTTTTCTGAAATTCAATTGTTTTCAGTAAAAAAAAAAAAAAGAAAAAAAACTCAGCATACAAGAACATCAATATGATAAATGCAATGGGAGACAAACGGATGTGGGTGAAATGTATTTAATAGAAACAACATGCAGACAATCACTTTCCACATGCTAATTTTGCTTATTTGTTTGACCTCAGTGTGAAGCCACTCTGCACAGTTTGGACATAGAGATGCAGGCCATAAAAAAGAGGCTCTCACACACACACACAAAGCAACATAACTGACACAAAAGCTGACATGCTGGGTGAACAGGCAGATGCGCAGACTGCCTCCCGAGAGCTGTGGAGAGGACAGGTTGTAATTTAAAACCAGTAGAGGCTTTTGTCTTGTTGTGTTAACACATTTCAATCAGACAGATCAGTCGTTGTAGGTATGCATCATTGAACGTTAACCAGAGCACATTTCACATGAGCATCAAGGGAGTTTTACTAGTTTTCACCTTTTATAATGCTTTAGGAATGAGGAAAGATAATCTTAAAAACACCATGGGAGAGTCTCCCATCCATCAGTCACAGTCTGCTCTGAGGTGGAGAACTGTTGCAAAGTTGATAAAATCAGTGGTTTACAAAAAAATCAAAGTGATCTATTTCTAAAAAAAAAAAAAAACAAAAAAAAAAAAAAAAAAAACAACAATTTCACTTAAAAGAGGACATTTTCTCATCATCATACAGAGTGAGAAGAAAAAAAGAAGAATATTTTCATAAAATACTCCTTAAAGAAATTCTGAGCAAACTTATCAGAGTAAAAAGGCGTCTCCTTTATGAAAATTGAGATGCTGCTTTTCAGCTTTTTTTTTTTTTTTTTAAACAGAAAAACTGAAAAAAAAACAAATAAATTATTGTTCAATGTGTGCATTTAAGAAAATGCTGGTTTAAGTGATTGTTTTTAAAACATGTATGAATTTGCATGTGTGTGTGTGTTGATACAATTTGATATGCATGTGCTGCGTATGTAGGATTTCATTTATAATCAAATATGTGCTTTGCTTGCTGAAAATATATTTTAGTATGTTCTTTTTTGCTAGATACCAATATTTTATTCATATATTAATTACTTGCAAAAATAAACGTATTTAACTTCTATTTCATTCTATTTATTCTTCTTTTTATTATCAATTTAATACTTTTGATCTTTCTTTTACATTTTTGTTTTCAATGTTTATCACTGTAATACAGTAACATATAAAACATATATTGGTAAATCTATTTTCTATTTAAATACGGAGTGTATGGTTTGGGATGTTGTAGCTTTTTTAGGTAAAGCAGGTTGACAGAAAAGGAGACAGACCAATGACATGTGTGACAGCAATCCCTCAATTGAGGCACAGAGCAGCATTGGTGCAGTGCGAGGTAGAGGCCAGGCTGTGTAATATGTAGGTTTTAGTTCCACTCTGGTGAATAGGAGAAATCAATATCTTTCTGCTGCCACTACTGCTAGAGACGCTTATTGGCTTTGGTTGTGGTGTCAAAATGCTATATAGACAGGCAACACTGAATACTGCAGTTTTTTTGTTATTGGAGTGTATCTTAGTGTAACCAGACTGAAGTATATTCAGTACCAAAAGCCATATGATAGTTTCAGTACGGAGGGCCTTACTCTATCTCATAATTACTATGAAGAGGACTGTTTATCCTTTAAGCCAGTATAAAGTGAAGAGATGAAAAAAGAGGATTATAAAGATAAAAGAAAGCAATTTTTATATCAGAAGTGTTGCAAATACAGACATACTGTGTTAAAAAGAAAGCCCATTTTTTTAAAGTCTGGAACTCAATTATCTTTAAAAAGTTTTTTGCAGACGAGGAATTTTTTTTTCCTCTGTTTACTTTTATTAACCTAAAACTACTGCAAATCACAAAGACACACCTATAATTGAGTGGTTTTTTTTATTGGACATCCCTAAAACTTCTTGAAATTCAATCATTCAATAGTAATGTGATGTGATTGGTAAAGGATATTATACTTCACCCTTCTGTTAAATGAAAGATGAAAGTATTAATCTGAGTGATTCTTCTAAACCACACTTCCCACTCCCATCCTTATGCGTAAGCAGTCCAAATACGTACACTGAATGGGTGTGTGAGTTTAAAGTTGGGAGGAAGGGATATTGAGGGTGTCTTTCTGATGCTCAGTGACTCAGTCATGTGTTGCTGCTCCATCTGTGAACAGAATGACCACAACAAGGTTTGTGTGTTGGTGATTGCATCTGTGTGTGTGAGACATAGTGATGCGGTGATTGATGAGACAGTTACCAGTCTTGCTAATGCAACACACATATATCCCTAAAGGGAGCAAAAGCCACGCCGTACACACACTTGCATGCAGAGCCGCAACTGCCCTACCTAATTACCCCTCTAGTCAGGCCAGTGTGTTCTTTTACACTGAGAACCTACATTCTTAAATGTGCTTAACGATAGTTTCCAGACTAATTCGGACAGTTTACATAAACGTTTTTATATATTGGAGATTAGAGCAAAAAGTATATGTGACAGAGTTAGTTGTGCAGAAAAGCTGAAATGGAAAGGAGCAGATTGAAAGGATTTCCGAAGCTTAATTGCAACACAAAAACTGGTTTGCAAAAAAAAAAAAAAGAAACTAAATTAGGCCGTTTTAACAGTAGAGTTGCAGCAATCGTTATACAGCTCTTTATAAGCTGATCCCAAGCTTCCAACAAATATAACAAAATATACTATCATTAATTCTTCATAGCTTGGCATAAGCCCAGGGTATGTAAAATACTTTATCTAAAATTTACATCTTAGTCCTAAAACAATTAAATGATTGGGAACATGTGCATATTCTCCTCTGAATGTTGTTTATGTTGCTCCTTGTAACCAAAGGCACATCAGGGCAGGTGGGGTTGGTTGAAGCCCTGTGTGTGTGTGTCTGAGCGGATGTGTGTGTGTGCACGTTAGCGTTAGCGACGGGAGCTGTTAGCGGGGCAGGCGGCAGATGGGCTGTCGGCCTTAATAGGGACTGAGCGGGTGCAGAAAGGTGACAGCTTCACAAGGGAGGGGTGTGTGGGGAGGAAGAGGAGAAGAGTGTGCGCGTGTGGCGGTGGTGGCGAGGAATCGTGAAGGAAGACAGAGATAAAGGAAAAATGACTTATCAGCAGGGGTGAGGGAAAGAGCGGATCAGCTGCGCAAAGGAATGCTCCTCCTGAGGGCAAGAACTGTTTCATCTGCTTTTTAAATTTTATATATATGAGTATATGTTCAAATATTTGCACAGTCTAAAGATGTTTGCCTAAAAATACTCTATATTAAGCTGCAAAATTTCAAAGCATTAACTTCATCTGTGTTTCCCGCAGCTTTTTTGTTTATCAATATCTGTTCAATTAAACAAAAAAGTGCATTATGGGGTAAATTCACTCTTGCATATGAAAGTTAGATATATTTCTAAATTTTTTTAATTTTTATTTCATTGAACCTTGAAATAAAGAAAAAAAACGTATTTGAAAGATTGACCAACCTATTCAGGACCTGGTTACTGTTTGTGAATCATGCATGGAGATGCACAAGAGCAGCACCAGGTACATTTTCCTGCGGCATTTTACTCTAGACATAATGCACCTGCATTTTTAACAATAGGTACACAGGTTTGCATTCCTGTTTACAAAGCTACTTTAGTTTTTGTCAAACTAAAGACCAAAAAAAGTCAGAAGATAAAAATAAAAAAATTGTAAACATCTTGTTTGTATTTATCTGCGCAATTGAACTCCTCTTTTACAGCTGGACGTATATGGTCTTTGAGTTTATAATTGAGCAGAGAAATGTGGTTAAACACCCACATGTTTGATCTGGTAAAAACTGAAAAGTATATAAATAGACTAATTGAATATAATGATACATTCACATATTATAACCATTTAAATAGCAAATAAAGGAAACCCAAAGTGCACATACAGTATAAGGGTCAGGAAGGAGAAGAAGGTGGAAAAAAACAAAACAAAAACAAAAGATAGTGTTGAGAAGGTGGGCTGGTCTGTCATTCTCCCCCCATCAGGCACACACATGAAGCATGATGGTTGGATGAGAGGAGGAATATTTCACTGTCAGCCGAAAGGCGGCACGGTCATTCATTTCTTATCCTCAATATTCATTTCTTTCCCTTGTATCCATCTCTTTCCTGTTCCACTATATCATTCTTTTTTTCTTTGAATCTCTTACACTGTGTCAAAAAATGACAATTTAATCAGACTCTCTGCTTGAGCATTTAAAAGACGACAACTACCTAAACAAGGCCATCTATAGGCTTGACTAAAAGACCGTAAAAAAAACGAAAAAGTGGAAGAAATAAGAAAGAAAGGGCATCTGGACCTGGACTACGCTGGAACACACCTTTCTACCTAAATGCTCATCGTCTTTCCAACCGAATCTTCTCCATTGTGGTTGTTTCCTTGTATTAGCAGTGCTTAAGTGCTTTGGAAGCTCTCAACACTCACACACACACATGCATGCTCAAAACGGCCCACTCACGTTTTGATTCCTTTTCTAAACATATAACCTTAGACTGCAGAAAGGAAACTGTCCTACATGAATAGGGCCAAAAAAAAGTGAGCTCCTAACCTCCCGCTTGAATGACACAAAAGTCAGAACTGGCTGTGCGATGAGTAATTCTTAGAGGGAGCATAAATGATTTGATAAATCATCATTATAGCAACAATAATTGAATGCACATTTTGATATATGGATGATGGGGATGTATGGGTGATGGAACGCGGGGAATGAGTGGATGAGCGCAGGAGAGAGAAGGGTGGGGGTGGGTTGGGAGGAAGAGATGAGCAGCATTGTCTTCTACCTTCTCTCTATCTCTCTCTCCCTCTCTCCTTTCAATCAGCACTTTGGTATTCAAACACACACACACTGCTTCAAAGCCAGTGTGGTGTAATGGCTAATTGCAGTGTGTATACTTGTGTGGGTGTTTGTGTGTGTGTGTGTCACAGCTGGTAAAGTCTCTCTTACTGCTCTTTCAACACATAAAGGCATGCACTGACCCATGACACGCTATCACAAACTGCAGGCAATGATGGATTGGATATAAATCTGAGAACATCATCAATGTTCTTCCCTTTACTTGATTGTTTTCTTTTTGGAAATTAAAGCCAGTGGTCATACGTGTACTTGATTTAAGTATTGATGCAGGAAGTCGCACATATGTTTATGTTTTATCTGCAAATTCTTAAAAGACAGCGCTCAATGCTGTGTGTATGAGATTTGCACAACGTGTGCGCTCATGCATACATGTGTGTGTCCGTCGGACCTCCAGAGCGCTGGTGTCAGACAAAAGCAAACCCCCCATCGTCCTCATTTCGCACCTCTCGCTCTACCCGTCTCTCTCATTGAATCCTTCTCTTTACGGGGCAAATTTACCACTGGAATGCCCGGACTCTTCAGATGGGAGAGAGGCCTGCCTGCCTTGAGCCTAAGCAAGAGTCTGCGTGTGTGAAGGACGCACAACGCAAAAATTGACATTGAATTCCACAGAGACTCAAAAAAATCAAACTCTTCCTCATATGGGCTTTTGATGGGTCACGCGCGCACACACACACACACACACACACACACACACACACACACACACACACAAATACATTCTGGGAGGAAAGACACAAACTCATGCATGGAAGGAAAAAATAAAAAAGATGCCAAGGCACGCGCACCAGCTCACACACTCAGGGAAGTGCACACAGCCTGCAAATCATCCTGGCACATATTGACATGCTTTGACAGATGAATTAAGTAAATGATTTTATAAGGAGATTAAAAGGATTTTAATTTACGCAATCTCTCTTTGGTCTCCCCCATCCCTCCCTGCAGTCAGCTTTACCTCTCTGTCTCTATTGCTTCCCTTTTCCTCATGGCCTGGGCAAAAAAATAAAAATAAAATAAAAAAAACTACAAGTGTGAAAAGAACAGGGGTGTAAAAACTGCTTCATTACAACCATGCTGTATTTTCCCCTTCACATTAACTGACCTTTTTTTCTCCCCCTGTTAAAATAACAAGAAAAATATTTAGAGATTTCTTTGGGCCTTCAAGCTTAATTTTTATCATGAAAGTATGCTGATAATTTAAAAGATTTTGAACATTTTTCTTCCTAAGTTATTTCTGCTTACCTGATAATATATGTTCAGTGGGTTAGAACATATTTAGCATGGCTCGGCTGATAGATGACTGAATAAGTTTAAATTTTATTACATATATCTATTATTGGGATTAGAAAATCGATTTACCATTCCAAACATGATGAGTGGTGACTTTCCTTTTAAAGAAAAAAATTATTTATCTATAACCAGAAAATTATTTAAAATACATTTAAAGTTACTAAAAAAAGATGACAAAAGGATTTCCTCAATAATGATCCTTGAATTAAATTATTAATTTTTGTGTTAATCTTTTTCATTGCATTGCTAACTTTTGCCTTACAAATCTGCACGGCCACTGTGCAGTTCACTCCACAGGTTTGTCTCTTCGCTCACACTGACAAAAATGTTAAATTAGTAAAGTCAGAGTAGGAAGAAAAATTAATCACATGCAAATTGTATGTATATGGTGACATGGGGGGGATGCAATTATGTTAACAGCTTAAGCGGTAGTTGTTATTATTATTAGTATGATCATCATTATCCTTAATATTTTAATTAGGAAAGCGGTGCCTCAAAGCAAAGAAGGCAAAGCCTGAGTGAAGAGGAGAGAGCAGTGGACAGATGGATCGATGGAAGGATGGAGGAGCGGACAGACAGCTGAAGGGACCAGAGGGTCCTCTGAAATACACAAGAGGGAACAGGGCACATCAAGGTAAAAACCCCAAAAAACAAATAGGAGAAAATAAATTCTTTACACTGGTCATTTAAAAATGTTAGGGTGTCTTTTTGAGTTTTCAAAATTTTTACTTTAATAACACACCTTGGTGCAGAAATATAAATAACAAAAATAAAACAAATCTGATGAAGGAAAAACATGCTTTCCAGCCTAATTCAAAGTTTTTTAAAGCAGTAGTCAGTGTAGATTCTAATAGAGCGAAGATGTACGGACACAGCAAGCAGGGTCGCATCCCTGCAATCAGAAGAAGCCTAAAGACAGAGATTGCACTAGATGGACATCAAGTCAACTCATTTTTAAACAGTATTAAAGGCACAAAGCATCTTTAATTAAAAACTTGAGTTAAATATCATAATTGTCACAGAATCAAGGTTATTCAACAAATATTTGATTTTTTACTTCTTAAAAAGGCCACATATAAATAAATAAAAACAATAATAACAAATAAGATATATATATTTTTTTACATGTAAAAAGGTTGTAAATAAATCATAAAGTGAAGATTTTATGAATTTTTTCTGTTATTTTCTCTCACGGTTCCTGACCAATGGACATTCTGTGCAGCTAAGATGACCCAAAATACAGTCTCATGCTCACAGAAACACACACACAAAGAAAAAAGAAGGCTAAAACATTTTAAAACTGCTTATTTTAGTTTCAACAGTTGACAATAAATATTTGACGAACACATCAGTCAGCTTCTATTTGGACTTGTTCCTTACATGTCTGCCCCAGACTCTCCCACATGAAGACCCCTGACCCATTTGATGAAATACATTTAATGTGAAGCCAAATTCAAACAACTTGGGTTCTCCTCTAATAAAGCTTAAAATCATGAAAAAATTCTGAAAAACTAATTTTTTCCTACTGACTTATTACATGTTTCAGTGCATCATTTTTAAAATTACTTCATATTTTATGTGAACAGACAAACAAAAAGCAGAATAACTCAAATAACTTTTTTTTTTTTTTTAAAGAGACCTTTTTTCCATGTAATTTTTCTAATAGCAGAGCAGCTCAGAGAAGAAAGAGCAATCTGCATTTTAAACAGCCTTTTATTTACACCTAAAAGAGCAAAGTGTTGGCTAAAGGAGCAGCTGAACTCCAGCCACTAAGTGTGTGTGTAAGTGTCTCTAAATCCTGCGCGGGGGGCCACACGCTGAGCTGCCCGTCTGAAATTCAACCTCTTCTGGCATTTAAGAGCCCAGTCCTTTTTGCCTCCCTCCATTCTCAAGGGCCGCTCTCCTCCTGTCCCTCCACCTTATTCCTGTAACCTCATTGCCCTGCTACCTAACAGATCCCCTGCTTGAATGAGCACGGACAACGCCATGGCCCTAACTGACTTTGTGTTTGCTTCTGGGGGCCAATCCGACTGAAAGTAAAACAATCTTCAGAAGACTCAGAAAGTGAAGTAAAAGCTGAATCTCTGCACGTGCGCGTCCAGGTGTGCGTTACTCTCAGCTGAAAGAAATGAGTCTCTCTTTACATACAGAATGAAAAATGCTGTAACTGTACACAGATTGCATGCTGACACACACACATAAACACACTCTGAGGCTGGGATCGCGTGCTACCTGACAGCGGAAACAACCTTGACTTTGTGCCGGGACCACCTTCACTGCATTCCAGCAGACAAACACACATGCAGCCACTCACAGTGAAAGACACGGAAGATGACAAGTTTGGTTAATGCATGGAAAGGTAAGATTAAAAAAAGGTAAAATTTACCTACTCTTGTTCAGAGTGCATTAAAAAACACTCGGATAACGGGTGTCCTACCGACTCCATCAGCGATAACGGGTCATTGTCACATCAACCTCCTCTGAAGAACAGCAAAAATGTTTTTGTTTTTTTTTTGTTTGTTTTTTTCTTAAAATGTCAAAGTTTTGATATGTTTCCTCCTTCTCTTCTTCTTTCTCTGATCTTCCACTTTCTCACTTTCTCTCTCTCTCTCCGTCCTTTCTTCCACTTGGAGGGAGCAATACAATTACCAGGCTCTGCTCCGGCTGCACTGATCAGCTCTGCGTGTGTGGATAGATGCGAAGGGAGCGCGTGTGCGCATGTGAGAGGAGGGTGCTGTAGACGCACACGCAGCCAGCCAGCCAGCCGGGCAGTTGGGACAGAAAACTGTGCTGCTGTCCTAATCAACGACTTAAAGCCCCAATAGCTGCTCATGAATATTAAGCTGAATTTTACATATGCAGTCCCTCAGGTCCGGGTTCTGCTGCGATTGGTGGACAGCTGACCAATGGCTGCAGGGATGGGTGGAGAGAGGGGTGGAGAAAAAGGTAGGTTGAAGCAGAGAGAGAGGGAGAGTGGCAGGTGGAGAAGAAGGGATGAGGTAAAGAGCGCAGTAGAGAAGAGAGGAAAGAAGGAAAGGAGAAAGGAACAGGTGAGAGAACGGTTTAAAGAGAGACAACCTACCCTTTTCTTTTTTCCATCTATAGAACCTAATACTTCTTCTGAGCGTCTCTCTTCTGGTCTCTTTTACTCTCATTATTTGCCCATGTTGGCATTTACACTCCAACAAACACCTTACACATCTTCCAAAAAAGATAACTATAAATCATCTCTTTTTTTCCTCTTTTGTCTATACTTTGCGAAATACGCATTTTCTTTTGCAGCTTTCATACACACTGTGCTTTCTTTCGCTGTATCTGTCTGGTAGACAATATGGATTTGAACTTGCTTGGCTGCAGGACACAAAATTGACCTAATCAAATCCAGAAAATCACAAGATCAAAGGAACGAGTGTAAGCTTAACCTTAAACCCAAAGCTTGAATAACATGTCACACTACAAATGCACACAGACAGGAAGAGCGCAGCAGAGCCCATCACAGCCCAGCAGTAAAATATGAGATTATGGCAATTCCAGAGAGCTTGTCCTTTGTTGTGGAATGATTTGGGCATGATTGGGACAAGGTTCTCCCTGCTGCTTGCTGTTTCTGTCAAACCCCTCCACATCTCCTCACCAGTGTGCCATTTGCTTCCAGTGTTTGCAAACAGACTGAAATGTGTGGAGATGGAGACTCTAGGAGAATCAGCGTATGGCTCCTCAGTGTAAAAGGGGAACTCGTGGAAAAAAGGAAAATAGTATATTTTCCAGTTTCCTGTTTGACTTCTAAGTAAAGGAATGCGGTACGTGCATATTTTGTGCATATTGAGAAAAAAAATCATAATCATGGGGGGAGGTTGCAGAGATGAAAGGGAGTGGTTGTGATTAGCACATTTGGAAGAAAGCTGATAAAAAACATTTCCTGAAACTAATCTCTACTTTGAAGTACGTTTGCATGCGAGTGTCTAAGTGTGAGGATGCATGAAAGAAGAACATCATCCTCTTTTGACTATTTCTTCAATCACATAACTAACAATGTTTTACATTTCTGACATATCTACTGGTTAATACACAAACTCTCAACATTTATGCGAGTAAACCAAATGTATGTTTTATATATTATCACAATCTGATCTTATGGCAGACATCCATCCCAAAGACATCCTTAAAGAGCCAGGAATTTTTATTTTTTTTCTTATGAAATGAAAAACGTGCTTTGATGAAACAAAGTTTATATCGGCTCAAAATCTCATATTTTGAAAAATATCCTCCATTTGTAACTCTTTTTTTAAAGTAACAGAAAGCAAAGCAAAAACAAAGTATCCTAAAAAGAAGCAACTTACAAATACTGGGACACTACTTTGCATGTGGACAGAGGGAGATGAATTCAAGCTCTGAGGCTCACAAACACATGGACACAGTTATGATGTATCCAGAGGCTTATAAGCATCGACAAAGATGAGTGTGAATCAATGCTGCCGCCACCACTGCACAAACAAATCTTTTACGGAAACCTCTGTCTCTAAAACACATGTAGTGGGAATCCTACAGACATTTATCATTGTTGAGTCTGTGGAAACAGATTGCAATCTAATAACAGTGTTGTAATTAAACTGCAAGTTAAATGTGAAACAGTTTTGTTGCAATTGCTGTGTAATATTAAAATTAAATGAACTGTGCAACAGGAAAAGTATGCATCTAAAAAGCTGTCAGAGCACCATGACAAACAAATCTGGAAAAAAAAAAGCTCTGCTTCGGTTTAATATTACTTTTATTTTAAATGCAAAATGTCGAAGGTCTAATGCAAAAGCAGGAACATAGGCAGTAATAGTTTACATCAGCACAAACATCTCTTATGTAAAATATATTCTGAGAATATTAAAAGAAGCTTTTTTTCCCCATTGTTTTTGTATCTGTGACTTTTTTTTCTCATGTCTGACCCCCATCTACCCCACCTCACCCTTCCTAGGCTATCGATTGCCTCTGAATCCGAGTGTATGCAGACAGTGACCCCTTTAGACCACTTCTCCTGAAAACAGACTAACTCTCCTCATATTAAACACAGAACCATAACAATGACTCTTCACATGAGTGGAAGTCCTTTTAATTCCTAGAAACAATGTAACCTTATTATCAACATTTTCCATTTGTCCAAAATCAAACAATTGTATGCATGCGTTATTGCTTGTACCGTCTGTAAGTTTCAGTTGTAAGGTGCAACAGTGTTGACATCGCACTCTGCTCTTTTATCTGTGATTGTGTGCATACGTCTTTGAGGGCTGTGTGTTTTGACCCTGTGGTGGCAGCCTGTTGACATCTATGGAAGAAATATCCTTGGCAACTCTTACTGACATCAATCACGGCACTCAATAGGCCACAGCAAGCTCACTAAGAGCAATGAATGTGTGGGTGTCTTTACTGGTCAACACAATCTTTAACAAATTCATGAGGAGGCCACTTAAGACAGCAGACCCAGTGACACAAATCTGCCAGTCTTAAACAGATAAAGAACCGGAGTTATTTACAATAACAATTAGGCAAAGTTGTTTCTCCTTTCATCTTAAATATGAAGTGCACTTATTCTCTTAATATGTATTTTAAGAATATGGAATTTTACTTTGTGTTTCTAAGAGAAGAGAGTAACAGACGATACAGAGAACTTGATTGTAGTTCACTAGTAGCCAACAGAGGGTGCTATGGTCTCTGATCTGTCTATACATATTCTGCAAAGGAACCTCGGATTTCAGTGTGGTTGAATGTTCGTATGGGTTTACAAGAACATATAGATTAGGAACTGCTCATTAATCACTAATTAGAAGTCTTGAAAACTAAAGAAATTACATCTCTGACAGACACTCCCCTATAAATACACTGAGAGTTTAGTTTTTTTTTTCCCTTTCCCCTTAGGACAGGAGAGGAGTTCAGTTTTTGGATTACTGGGTTTAGATATTACACAAACTTGAAAGAGATTGCTCAGATAAGGTTTTGTTTTGTTTTACTTTTAAATGTTCATGTTTGTCTGGTAAAGAAACACTGCTATTATCTTTTATAATAACATTTATCTATAAAACATTTAACAAGATATGTGCTGTTATTAACCTGTTAAACTGTTATTTCTGTTTACTGTTTAAGAGCATTATTTATTAAAATAACTATATGCTTATATATCTATAATACATTTGAACCTCAATTCCCTTTATATCACTTTATCATTTAAACTTGAAACTTCAAAATATAAATTCCAAATTAGCTTCAAATAATAAATGCAAAATAAATCCCTCAGTACTCTAGGCAGCCAAAATGCAATGTTCAGACATATTAGATGTTGTTCTTAGTGTAAAAACAGTTCTTAAAACATTTAAATACAAAAAAATCCTGGTCAGATTGATTAGAATGAATGATTTCAGTTAATCAATGTATTTATTGTTTCTTTTTACTTTTGCCATTTTGTGAACCTGCTAGAAATACATTAATATGTGACCACAGATATGTGTGAACATCAAGGCACCTGCAGGCAGGAAATAGATGCTGATCAGGGCCAAGGAGAGAGCACCAGCTGCTTGGAAAAGCTGCTGGGTTAAGGGGGCTTTCTGGAGCCTGTCACTAAAACTCTGTTTGGGTAACATTTGCAGCAGCATGGTGCAAGGAAGCACATATGCATGGACTGAACACAAGCTTATGTAATCAAACTACACACATCATAATTACTGCACCCCTAATTCCAATATTTTTTTTGCTAATGTACAGTACAGTAACTATATTCTTGGCGTACATGATTTTATTTAAAAGACATAAAACACACAGAATCCCCTGTTTGGCACACAGATAGGTGCTGCCAAACCTTGTGACTCCTTTGGAACAGAGCCCCTTCTTTTCCAGCACAAAGGTCAGGTAGGTTTTGCAGCTCACACGAACGAGTCATGAGCTTGCTCTTACATCTACCAGAGACATAGACAGTACAGGACAAGTTTTTACATTTAGATAGGATGAACTGGCTGAAAAATATTGTTATTTGGAGAAGGTGACTTTACTAAAAAGAACCTCTACTAAAATTAATAATTTACAGTTGACTGTAAGTTCTAAGCTTTTCTGTATTCAAACATATTTTCCAACAAGTCTATCAGATAAAAAATAGACAGGATATCTTTACCATTTAAGAAAATCAAAAGTTTTTCCCACATTAAAATAGTCAAAATCTGCCACAGCAGGTCATATCTGCACATCTTGCCGTCTATGTTCAAACTGAAGGTTAGCTAGTCTGCACCTTATCACAGAAAAAAGTGTAACCTTATCAAGTGAGGACAGGCAAAAGGAAAAGGGTTGTGGGCTCAAAGGTTATAAAGTCATCAAATGAGGACAGATGGGGCAAAGGTGATAGATGTCAGCATTGCAAATGTGTGTCAGTGTGTCTGAGCATGCATATTGCTTCCAATAAATGAATGTAGATGACCCTCACTCGGGCTATAATGAATACTTTGAGGAAAAAAAACAAAATGGTTTTGCACAAAAAAATCTCCGGCTTCTGTCTTGCAGAAATGGTGGCCACTCAGTTAGGAAGTCACTTTGTCATGAGTTCCCTGGTTTGAATCCCACAGACTGCTACATGACCCTTAGATACTTAGTCCACATTGGATTGAAAAAAATTGGCAATGGCAAATTAACCATCTTTATCATTAATCTTAAACTAAAGGAATCTGTTATTGCAGCTTTGCAATAATCCTCTTTCTGAGAAAACCTCCTACATTTATGTGAAAAAAATTTGGCGTGGTTCGGTGGAGCAGTGGTTAGCACGCACAACCCATATATAGAGGCCTTAGTCCTCGACGTGTCATAAAAGGGGACAGATGGACCCAGTAACAAAACAGAACATAACAGAACAGAAATGAAGCGTGCTGCTGTGGATCCACGGCTCGCGGCGGCTGCAGGAGGGGAATGGGGCACCATCCAATCACTGACACACTCTGGTGGAAAGAAACACAGGTAAGTGACCACGATCATCTGACAGAAGATGACATTCTCAGTGAGTCACTTGCCTGGTTTCACAGTTCAGTCCATATCCCTAGAAAGAGGTGCGATCCAGCCGATGGGCTGACAACCAGACGCAGCGTGCGGCGGTCAGAGTGTCCCTGATGCTGCTGCCCCGGGGAAATTGCAGGAGGCTGATTTAGGTCAGGGGAAGACAGAGCAGGCAGGAACAGTTCAGGAATCCAGAAAACCTCCGCTCTATCAGAGTTTTCCACCCAAATAGGAACAGCAGGATCAGATTTCCAGGAATCCACAGAGGTTTCAGGCAGGTAGTCCAGAGTCAGACAGGTTCAGGGTGTCGTGCGTCGAGCATCTAGCTCAGACAGAAACGCAACCGGGAGGACAGGTTAAGAGTCCTGTGCGTCGAGCATCCAGCTCAGACAGAAACGCACCTGGGAGGCAGAATCCAGGAGGTTCAGGCGAGCAGACCAGACAGGGCCAGTGGGTGAGAGGGAACGGAATCAGGAGATTAGAATCACTCAGGAAGTGCTGAAACGCTCTCACCACTGGTTAGGGATTAAGCTAGCCTGAAGACATGGGCTCAAAAATAAACTCCTCACTTGAACATGAACCTTGGAAATAAACTTAAAACTAACAAAACTGGCAGACAGTACACTAACAGAAATCAAACAGGGAACATACAAAAAGCAAACAATGATCTGGCCTCGATAGCTAGGCTGGACTGAATATAAGGATGAACCTACAGGTGGTTGACATCAGAGATGATTAAGAATTGGGCAGAACTAGGCAGGTGAGTAAAATGAGCAATTAAGGCCAGCTATCAGAGCAGATCATGACACGACTTGGCCGACCATGGTTCAATCCGGCCTGTGGGCCTTTGCTGCATGTCTCCCCCCCTCTCTTGTACTGTCATTCCTGTCAGACTACTTTGCAATAACAAACCCTTAGTGCCTCAAAAAAAAAAAAGTCTGAAAAATTTTGCTAAAACATTTGAATTGGGAGTGTCCAGCAGATAAACAGGCTTGGGCTGTCAATAACAGAAGACAAATAACTTAATCCCTTCTTTTTTAACATTTTGTTTTACTTAAAAAGTTCTATAAACTGACCAACCATTCTGCCATCTATTTCCTTCTCCTCTCTTTCATCCTAGTATTCATATATTCTCAGGGATAAATCAGAACTGGGATGTAATTATACACAGAATGAGTTTTGCCTGGGTAAGAGGGCACAGTGTGTGTGTGTGTTTCTATTGTGTATCTTTCTAGCGCTGTACGAGTTTGTATAAAGCAGCGTTTTGTATTGAAATGGGTGGCTTTGGAGAGGTGCGCTCCTTTAATTACGCCGCTCTCAAACAGAACATGAGTGGGATATTCCACTGGGATTACTTGACTCTCGATGCAGTAGCTCTGTTAACACACACACACAAACATGACACACATGTACTCCCAGGCATAAATGAATACCTGCCAAAAAAGCCTGTCTCTCCAATAGTACAACACTCAATTTATTCAACTGAGGTGCAAGCCAAGTGAATAATTCCACTCCTAATAAAGACGGTAAGAGACTGTGTTTGCACAGACATGAAAAAGGGGGAAAGAAGATAATAAAGCAGCATATAGACCAGAGTCTTCAGCGTAAAAGTAAGCCTGAAGAAGAAAATTGATAATAAAGTTCAAGGAGACACATTTTTTACACCAGTTCTACATTTAAATAACTAGTTTAAAATAGCATAATTTTCCTGGTAAAACATGTTTTATTAACAATAAGTATCACCTGAGGCTCTTGCACAAGGCCTTAAGCAATGCCAATGAAATGTCTCTAAAGAAAAGTCATTCTACACTTAATTAACTTTACTTAAAAGTGAACAAACCACTTTAGGTCTTCTTCATCATAAGAATGGGATGTTTGTTCAATATTGCATTATCATTGCAACTGCAGCACCATAGTTGTGGTGTTAATTCTAATTTCATTGACACGTTCAAGCCTGAATCCCTATATGCTTGATATGGAGTTCGAGGACTGAAACAAAAATAATGATTAAAGTAAATTTATTATTGCTACCTCTATGGGATCTATTCAGAACTCCACTACTTGTTGAACTTAAGGCAGCTCTTTTGTTTCCTGTCTTTCATTACTGGATGAACTGATTACCGTATTTTCACGACTATAAGGCGCACTTAAACGTCTTTTTTTTCCCTCAAAATGTGCAGTGCGCCCTTTGGTGCGGTGCGCCTTATGTGTGTTCCAACTGCGACTTTTGAGACCACCTCATTGAGGAGATGATGAAAGAGTGGCTGAATGGAAGGAGACCAGGTGTTTTTTTTCCACCCCTCACCATCGCTGTTAATATGTAACTCCATGTGTGCCCATCTCACAGCTGATGTGAAAAACATGGGGAAACAAATTAACGCTGTGCTCGCTGTTCAACCGCTCGACATCGGTGTGAACCGGACCCAGCAGGTGCAGCAGAAGCAGCGAGTTTACATGCAAAGTCAATGGTTGACGCGCGTATAGGTGCAGCAAAAGGTCCGGCTGCAGCGCGTTTTGAGCCGCAGCCGCAGCGCCTCGGGAGCGTTTAAGTATCTGACGCACCGCCAACGCGCTGCTGCTGCTCTAGATGGAAAAATTGAAGTTTTGCTGCTGGACGCGCCGCATCAACCAATCAGAGAAGCTGATCTGGGAGCTGACAGCGAGACAGACACAGCGCTCTGATGACATATGATATTAACGCCAATGAAAAAGGCTGGATGAATGAGGAGATGATGAAAGGCAGGTGTATGTGAGGAGACCAGGTGCTTTTTTCCACGCATCACCATCGCTGCGTGCCCATCTCACAGCCGATGTAAAAAAAAAGGTGAATCAAATGAACGCTGTGCTCGCCGTTATCCCGGGGGTCTGACAAAGGAACTTCAACCGCTCGACATCGGTGTGAAGCGGCCATTCAAAGTAAGGCTGCGAGCGGCGTGGGAGCCATGGATGACAGACTGAGACCACAGTTTCAGGATAAGTGGAAGGCAGCGCCGGGCAAGTTACGCCACCGTTTGAGGATGGATTGTAGATGCTTGGACTAACGTGTCTGCTGGCTCTGTTGTTCAAGCTTTCGCAAAAGCCGGCATTATTTCTGAGGAGCCGCGCTGCACGGAAAGTGACTGACAGCCAAGAAGGGGAAATTGGCATGTCTGATTTAGCGCAGCTGTTTTATTCAGAAACAGAGGATGATGACTTTGATGGGTTTGATTAATACTTTGTAATAAATACATTAATAAAGCACAATCATACTCAGTTTTGCTCCCGCTCTATTTTTCTACCTGAAAACTTAATTCAACAGCAGCATCTGGGTGCGTCTCCTCCTCTTCTTCAGCGCGGTGGCTGGCAGGTGTTTTTTCATCTAAATAATCTAAATCTTGCAGCTATATTTGCTGTGATCAGTGGGAATAAAGTAGTTTTAATATGTTTTTAAGTGAGAAAGTCCACCTGAAAACTTAATTGCAGTCAGTTCATCCAGATTATCTATTTCTGTCGGAGGCGCTCAGACCCCCACACACCAGCGGTACACCGACAGCAGAAATCCATTCAACAGCAGCCTCACCGCGGCTGCTGGCAGGTGTTTTTCATCTAAATAATTTAAACTGCAGGCACCAGGATACCGGCAATAAAAGCGAACATATTCCGTCAGCAGGTTTTAGGATTTTAAGTTAATTTAGGAGTAATCACAGCGCACTGTCATCTGCGATGTGTCTGTCTCATGGCCAGCTCGCAGGTTTGATTAATACTTTGTAATAAATACATGAATAAAGCACAGTCATACTCAGTTTTGCCCCCGCTGTATTTTTAAATACACAGTAGAGCTATTTAAAGGTAGTAGAGGACATGTACCTGTATATAAAAAACGCGCCCTATAGTCCGGTGCGCCTTATGTGTGTGTTAAATACAGAAATGGGACACATAACTGAGAGTGCGCCTTTTAGTCCGGTGCGCCTTATGGTCGTGAAAATACGGTAATGCAGGTGTGTCTGGCCATGGTTACTAATGTCAGGCACACCTGAAATAATCAGTTCCAAGTAGAGCAATAAGTCACATTAGGTAAATGAGACTTATAATATTTTTATTCTGTTGATTGCTGGAGATAGGCACTAGCACCCCTCGCGACCCCACTCGGGAAAAGCATGTCGGATAATGGATGGTTGGATGGATGGATTAAGTGTAAAAAATTGTTCAATGTGGCTATGTAAATTGGACTTTAACTTTTTGAAGATGTGCTTGTATTCACTGCATGGGCCTGAGCGATACACCGGACCTTTACCATTGCCATCATTCACTATGATAATCGGTGACAATTTCCCTGTGTCTTTAAAGAAATAAACTTCATTCTGCAGTTTTTCCTGTGTGTGAGGGTGGTTTGTATTTCCATTCCCCTTTAAGACACGGCACTGTATATGTAATCATGTGACTCTCCGATCCAGTCAGAAGTGGAGTGAACCCAGTGAAGAAGCGTGCAGAGATAAAGATGAGGGCGCGTTGTCAGAGTTGAGCTCATGGCAGACAGGTTTTGAGCGAGGGTGTTCTCACTGGGCACTCAGTTTGATGGGTCAAAAATTATGGCGTATATTTTGAGCAAAAGAACACAAAATGCAGTTTCTCAAAACTGTTGGGACTACCCAAAGTAACACATCCAACCTCCACCACATACAGCACAACCACGCTGTTTAGTTCAAAGATGTGCAAAAGGCTCTATTACCTTTGCCCAACAATGTTCACAAGAAGGGTAACATTTTTCTCCAGTTCAATGAGACATTGTTGAATCTTTATTCATGAATGTTTACAAGAATTTTATATTTAATTGAAAGTACTATGTAATGTGATTTGGTCAAAAATAAATGAAAAATAGGTCTGTTGCTTTTCCTGTACAGGCCATTATTCTCAAATAGAGGAGCAGGAGGATTTATTGTCCTTTAATCGTTATCAAGGAAAAACTTCCCAATTTATCGTGATATTTATTTGAGTTCATATCGCTCAGCCATATTAGAAGGTACTGTCCCTATTAGTTCAGCAATTAATGGAAAGTAATTTAAACTAGGGCGGAGCTGTCCAATAACCACCAGGTGGGGAGTTGGAAATGCTGAATGAGGAAGAAGCAGATTCCACAGGCCCAAACTAAAAGTTAGGGTCTGCTTGAAAAATTGGATTTATCCCACAGTAAGGGAAGTATTCAACTAACTACCACCTTTTGTCATACTCCTGGGAGGATTGCGGACATAGAGTCTGAGTGGACTTTGTTCTCTGTCTCTATTGCTGATGTATCAACCCGTAGATGTGGCTGTGAGGTCTGCAATACTATCCCAGCAGCAACCTCTAAACCCAGAGGTGGACGGGGCAGTAAGGGATCCCTTCAATTGAAAGAGTCCTACTGAGACTGCTAGGCTTGTGCAGGTCCTGAGGTAGCAAACAGGTACAGTGAGACAAAATGTGTTGCTGCCTAGGAGGTTACAGAATTCAGCAGCCTGGAGGCTCAGGGCTGTGGGGAGTTTTGTGCAACCATGGAGAAAGAACACTGGTCATCCTCAAAGCAATTCTGGCAAACTGTCCCGAGGGGGAAGCGGTGCTTCGCTGACACTGTTTACAGTGAGGTGAGTAAATGTTGAACTCAAATTAAGTTATTGTCAAGATGGTGAAAGAAAAACTTTAAGGATCTCCTTAACCCAGCTTTTAATCCTTCTCCAGCAGAAGATGGGACTGGGTGTTTGGAATTGGATTTTTAGTAATTCAGTATGAGGTCACAGAGGTGGTCAAACACAAGGTGGCAAGCGTCTAGAGTACATGAGATGCACCCTGGGCATGTCAAGATTCGAAATGTTCTCGGGCTGATTTACCCGTCTCCTCACCATCATGTGGCGATCTGGGACAATGCCCCTGTACTGGTAGATTGGGGTAACGGTTCTGGTGAAGACAACAAGAGTAATGGGAGAGTAATTTACAACTACTGGGACAGGCTTTTAGCTAGCCATGTGTACAGCCATACATGTACGTCCTTTACTATAAAAAGATCCTGTCTTCACAGGGCCACTATCTTGAATGCCCGTTCTAGTCTTGCGTAACCTTGCACTAAGCTCACATCTCACGAATCGTGAGAATCGCATCGTATTGGTAATATGTCGGCATGACACAGAGTGGATGGGCACTGTTATTGGGGGAATATCTGATATCCCTATGGACAGTTTCATTGACGGTTGTGCTGTTTGCAAACAGGTAAGCTTGAAACTTTGAAAAGTTTACGAAACATCATCAAATTCATAACTGTAGAATTATAATTTTTTTTGTTCTTTGTTACAATACTGTCCATTAGTGATGGGTTCATGAGGCGTCATGAAGTGCTTCCACAAATTTGGAAACTGTATTGATATTGTGTTGATAGTGTGTCACTGAATACTGACACCTACTGGACATTTAAAATTCCTACAGGCCCCAGATTTGACTGACTAAACTAACGCTGATTTGATAAACTATAATATGTTTGCTATAATGTATTATTTAATATCCATAGTTTAAATTAAAAATGTTTTTGATATTTTTAGATTTAACCCATCAATGTGAACATAAAACAGCAACATTTAAAGGAACATGTTAATAAGGATTTTTGTGGACTAGGATTTATTTATTTACATTTTTTTCAACATAACTGATAAGGAGTTTGTGAATTTGGGACAAACAAAGAGAGGGGAAAAGGGAGAAGCACAGAGAGAGAAATCTCCAGCTTCTTCAGCAGCAATCAGGTAAGAAATGTGACCTGCATAAAATTCTCTTTAAAAGATTAACAACATTGAATTAGTTATTACTCGTTTCAACCTGGAATAAATAGGAATTTCCAGCAAAATTAAT
>NW_015150620.1:201084-202145 GCF_000732505.1 Cyprinodon variegatus
ACATGCATCTGGCTGTTGTCAGGTTAATTGTTCCCTACCAGGAGGGACAATTGTCATTTAACACTATGAATCTTGCGCCACCACGCCACGTAAAAATCTGATGTTGTGGTTCACCAAGGTGTACACCCTGTGAAATATTCCTAGCTAAAAGCCTGTACGATGATCACACTACTCAGCCTCTCCAGAGACGCTATATCAAGGTTCTTTATAGGAGGGTCTTGCTGTTTGTCAGATTTTGGCTTCAGGAGGCAGGGAAACCCTAAACCAGCTCTACGTGCCCTGCAGGTTACTCGAGCATTCATGGGAGTTTACCGGAGTTGCCAGCGTTACTTTAAAAAAGTGAATTGAATATATTTACTTCTCCCAAAAAGTAACTGAGTCACAGCCCAGGAAAGGAACTCCTTACTAGGCAAAGTAACTATGCAGTTACGTTTATGTTTTAAAATGTTGAAGAATTTGGAAAACTTTCTTAAATAGAACTAGATGTTTGTTATAAATAAATATTTAAATGCCTACACATCTGAAAACACTGAAAATCAAATTTTGGTACTAAAATTACAAACATTTAGTTTGTAACATGTTATATTACTCCAGACTCAATGTCTGTTCTCCATTAAACGGCATGGGTTGTAGGGGAGTGGCGGCCTAGCAGTTAGGGCATAAAGCTTGGAAGTTCTGAGTTCAAGCTCCACTCCCACAGACTGCCATTTTGGGTCTCTGAGCAAGATCCATATCCCCACACTACTCTCCGGGCGCCGCACGATGGCAGCCCACTGCTCCTCAAGGGAATGGGTTAAATGCAGAGGTAAATTTCCCCTGTGTGAGATCAGTAAAGTTAAATTATTATTATCATTATTATTATTATTACTGTCAGACGTAACAGACTACTGTTGTAATGCGTTCTTAACATCACTGGAGTTTACCCAAGTGTTTCTCATATGCTTTGTGGACCTAGAGAAGGAATTTGGCCATATCCCTGATGGTGCACAGTGGGAGATGCTTCAGGAGTATGGACTTGGGGACAATTTCTAAGGTCCATTTTGTCTCTATACAAGTGCAAC
>NW_015150620.1:206694-209346 GCF_000732505.1 Cyprinodon variegatus
AAAATGGACAAAAAGAAAAACATAAAACAAAAAATTGAACAGATGCTAAAGAAAAACAACTGGATTAAGACCCACTGTTCCTTTTCATCTCTCTCTCGCTCTCTCTCTAATTCTCTTCTATAATCCTTTCTTCCAATCTAGCTCTCCAAACCGTCGGCCTGTGAATTTATAGTTGGCCCAATGATTGCTTCTCAGGCCATGATGGCTGTAAATTGCTTTGCCATTTGGTAAATGCTGGCAGTTAGAAGGTATACAAGTAATTATTTCCGCTTGTGCTGATTGAGACATAATTCCAGACAAGGTCCTGGAAAAATGACAGCATTTTGAAACAACTCTGTTTTAATTTCCTAGCATTCCTAATTAGAATCTGTTTGAACATGGCAAGTTTTTTATGCGATTCCCTCCAATGGGGCTAGAAATAATTAAACTGTCAAGGGGAAATAAATACGTATAAACAAGGCATAATTTTCACAGAGCACAGCACCTTGTCAAGCCGTGACTTTTTGTAAAGGAAAAGAATGTGAGGAACAATACAGTACAGGGGCATAGAGGACACATCGGTTGCATGTATTTAGACAGATAAATACAATATAAAACCTATCAAATCTGTAAATCTATACACGTCTAAAATGTTAAAATTCATACTCCTATAACCACTGAATATTTTTGGTGTGTTAATCTTTGATAGTTATAATTCAATAAAGAAGAAAATACATGCAATGTGAGGAAAGTGCCAAATCCTTCTGTGAGACACTGTTTAACTCCCTGCAACATTTCATCATCAGATCCCATAATTCTGCAAGATGACAGGAAACATTAATGTCAAAACAGTCGTAAAAAATTACTAAATTGTCAATAAAACATAGTGACAGACTTTCTATACACACTAATTTCTAAGTAAAACCACTTGACAAAAATTTCATCCTATATAAACAATAACTTATGAATATCTACAACACATAACCTAATTTAGTAAATGTGCATCATCTTTTAAAGATTGGTACCCTAATTTGGTTGTTTCACTAGAAAAAAAATTGAATTACGAAATATACGTAATTGAAGTCATCTGTTCTAATATTGTTTGATCTAACCTTAAGTGCACAAAAACAGAGACAATCATTTTATCTATTATTGTTAAAGAAAGTTCAACTTTGCTGCTTAAATAGACTTCAAGCCAGTAGGTAGTAGCCAACTGCTTCTAGTGAAAACTACCTAATTAATTCACAATAAACTAAAATATAAAATAAGAACTGTAGACATTTTGCTTGTTTGAACCATACAGTTGTGTGTTAACACAGCACTAGAGGGAGAAATATCAGTAGTGATTTTAAGGTGCAATTCTTTTCTGGAGGTGGGATCCAAACAGTTGTCAGTTCAAAAACTGATTTCAATTGACTAAATCACAGAAAGGTTTAGAAAATAACAAAGTAATTGAGTTTAGGTCAGGATTTCGACTTTGTCATTCTAAAAGATGGCTATACTTTCAGTTCAGGACACTCAAGTGGGAATTTAGTTTGAAGTAGTAGTTTACACACACATAAAAGACATATCACAAAATACCATTTTAAAACAAAAGTTTGGACATTTTTGTAAAATCATGGAAAATATGTAACTTTTCTAAAATAAGGGGGCATGTAGATATTGAATAGGAAGGGCCCCAAATTGGACCCTTGGGGAACCCCAAATCTGATTTAAATTTCCCTACTGACAAATAAAAGTCCCAGTCCTTTAAGTAGGATTTAAACCAGTCAAGTGCTGTACCAGAAAGGAAGAACCAGTTTTTCAGGCACTCTAATAAAATCAAGTGATCAACAGTATCCAGTAGCATTCTAGCATCAGAGGTTTGGGGTGCTGAGCACCCAGATACCTATTAGCCAGGCTTGATAAATGTCAGATTTCTACATACATTTTCTATATTTTTGAAACATGCTCAGTACCAATTACTGACTCCATTATTCACTAATGCATCGTATCTGGGACTTTTGCCAAATACTGGACAAACAAAGCAGAAAGCAAAACTGTTTTAGAAGAATATTCCAACCATTTTAAGCTTTTAAACCAGTTTTCATGAAAGGCTCTTTTTTGTGTGCCAAACAGGGCGAGTGAGTACTAGAAAAATTCTCAATGTTTAGGACCAGTAGTCTTATCCCCTAAATCAAAAGGCAGATTTTGAGATCCTTTGGCCTGATGGCTGGTCTTCTACTCTCTTTGTCCACTCTTCTCTTTCCCTGCTTTGCACCGTCTCATCTCCCTGTTCTTCCTCTCATTGTACAGTGAAATTAACCCAGTAGTAAAGCATATAGATGATTAGGAAAATGTAATATATATGTCTTGTTTAGACAGAAGTCCACTGATATGTTAAGTGTATGGGTGCTTCTGGAAAGCATTTAATATGAGGTGAAAATACTGAAAAAAAAAAAAAAAAAAAAAAAAAACTTCCATGATATATGTAAAATCATGTACTAAATGGAAGTTGTTTTTTTTTGTCAGATTAAAGATACTGTTTGGCCTGCCACTATTCTGATTTTTTTCCTGACCTTGTATGTTGCACACACCTTGCTCCTCTCCTCCCCTTTTAGCATCTGTCCCTCTTTGGACTGCCAATCATATGGATTGTATTTACCTGGATTAATATATGCAGATGGGCTTAAA
>NW_015150620.1:209621-223856 GCF_000732505.1 Cyprinodon variegatus
AATGTAGCTTCTGAACAGACATTAAACAGTCATTTTACTACTCAGAACCAGTTACTGTCGGCTATAACAAAGCTTCACCAAAACAGCAACAAACCTGTCCAGTAAAATCACAGCATTAAGAAAAAGCTGAAGCGGTGGGCTGTGCTATTGGAATGGTGAAATGTTTCCACAGCTTGAGGCCTTCATCCAGAGTTATGACGTAACCATTAAAACTATTAAATAAATGACTACATCTAATTTCAGGAGCCTACTTGAAAGTTTCAATAAGTAAAATATTATTCTTTAAACCAAGTACTGTATAGTTTTATGCTTTTAGTTTATTTTTGTTTCTTTTTTATTTTAAAAAGTGCTTACAGTATAATAAAAAACAATTCAATTTTAGGGGTGTCATTAAAACCAGAGAGATGGACCGAGAATTCAGGCGAGTCAGATAGTGGGAAGTTTCAAAACTTTTAATGACAGAAATTAAAACTGGACAGAACAGAAACGCAGGCTGCTGTAGATAAGCACCGACCAATCACTGACACTGGAGGGAGAGACACAGGTAAGTGGACACAATCATCTGACAGGAGATGATTATCCGGTGAGTCACTTAACTGGTTTAACAGTTCAGTCGATCCTCTCTGAGGAAGGCAGTAACTGGTCTCCAGCTAGGAGCCAGGCTTACAGGACTAAAACTGTCCTCCCCGCATTCCGATCCAAAATACTTAGGGCTGAGTGGAGAAGACCCGGAACGTGATCAGAAGAAAGGAGACTAACACTAGCACACTCTTAATCAACTGGCCTCTAAGAGTCAGGACATGAACCAGGGACTTCACTAAATTAAAAACCAAACATGAATAACAAACACATAAAACTAGAAATAATTATCTGGCCCCGATAGCTGGGCTGAACCGTATATACAGCAGAGGGAGCAGGTGGATAAGATCAATGATAATTAGAGAGCGGGGAGGGAATGACAGGTGAATGAAATGACTAACAGATCAGCTTATCAGGGCTGCGACCATGACAAAGGAAGCTTTGATTTAATTTAGGGGTGCTTCAGCACCCCCCAAAATGGCTAACAACGCCTATAGTATCCAGCACTGCCCTGAGGCCATATAATATCAGCTCTGTGTTTCTTCCACACTCTGAATTTATACAGATGTAATTGAACACCCTAATCAGAGCAGCCTAAGTACTGTGGTTATCTTGGAAACCTGACTGAGAGACATCAAAGCACCTGGTCATGTTAGGAAGGCATGTAACTACTGAAAAACAACTTTGTAATAACTTACTCATGAAGGGGAGGTTTGAGATGGGCCTGTAGTTCTGCAGGAAATGTATGTCTAAGCTTTTCAACAGCAGTTTGATAATGGCTATTTTTTAGACCTGGGCATCAGGACTCAGAACATAGGACCCAGAATTTGAAGCAGACAGACAGGTGCGATTCTCAAAAGCTTTAAATAATATATGGTGGATCTGTAACTCAGATGACCGAGTTCGATTACGAGTATTATAGTCATTAACCTGGCTTTAGACTGCAGTCCATGCCCAGAAGAATGAGTGGAATCCAGCCACATGGCTACCTACAGCATGCAGCGAACGCCACCCAGGGAATTCCATGGGCCGAAGCCTTGAAAACTGCTGAACTGGCTGATTAGCAGATCCAAGCAGGCAAAGTAAGGCAGGAGTTTTCTAGAAGGCGAATCCAAAGCCGGTATAGAAGAGATACACAGGAGTCCAGGCATGAAGATCAGAGATCTGAAGAGGTACCGAGGGGAAATCCAATTCGAAGTCAGGAGGAGGTACCGGTACAGTCCACAGGCGGAAACCAGCAAGAGTTCGAAGACAGGTCAAGCAAACAAACCCGAAACAGGAATAGACAGGATCAAAGGCAGAACAGGTCAGGATCAGGCAATCAGAAAAACAACCAGGTATGCTAGATAACTCTCACCAAAGGCTTGAATAATGTGGCACTGATCACTGGGAGCAAGCAGTTTAAATACAGACTAGAGCAGGCGACAGATGAACAGTGATGAGAAACTGTGTGGAGCTAGACAGGTGATGGAATGAACCATTAAACTAGTAATCAGTGCCAAGATCATAACACTGGTGGAAAATACCCAACATGACGGATGTGTTCATAATTTGAATAAAATCAGAGTAAAGTAAACCTTTTAAATAAATGAAAATTATCAACCGACTTATCTACAGAGTAATAGTGTAAGGTTGTAAGGTTGACCAAAGATTTCCGTTAACCTTCAAAGCACACCCAAATGTTTATTTTATATTTTACTATTTATATTTACTAGTTTATATGAAAAAAATGAATTCTCTAAACTTTCAAAGCACACCCAAATGTTCATTTGACATTTACTAGAAGTGAATAATATGATTAATTCCTTCCATTTGTACCTATTTATAAAATATTAGCTCACCTCTGAGGCAGTTTCACCTGCTGCAGCTTGCTGTTTATCATTCTCTGCAAGGATTTTTTGGTACATGTCCTGCAAGCTCACATTTCTGACCTTTGATGATTGTTTCGGATCCTCCTGGCTTGGGTCATCTGCACTGACAGCCTCTTGCAAATGCCTCCAGTTGCAAATGTCCATTATGAAACTAATAGCTACAGCCTCTGGAGAAACACCGGTGACTTGGCATGTCAAAGCGTGGCTCGAGGAATTCAGGAAGTTTTTCGAATCCAGTATCTTCCACCTGTCAGGGTTTGGTTGAGGTTTTGAGGACCCAAGTGCAGAGGCAGAGGTGGGTTTTTGAAGATTTATTTGAATGCTCATAAGCAACTGAGGCAGGAATCCAAAAATCCAACATAAAAATGTAAAACAAACCAGAACCATAAAGACATCAGGGAAAACAAGCACGAGGAGCCAGGGAAAGACGAGGAAAGACGAGGAACCAGCACTGAGGAACTGCACAGGGAGAGTATTTATGGCTGACTGAACAAAGATAGGAGTAACGAGCTGATTGGGCGCAGGTGTGAACAGAGGCTTCTAGAAAGGAGCTAGGGGAAAGGGTAAAAAAACACTAGAGGGCAACAAAGAACAATCTAAGAACTCAAACATATGCAGAAAACACAACAAAATAGGAATTAAACCAATAAAACCAGAAAACATGGAGCACAGAAAAACTGACTGCTCAGAAGAAAACTTAACAGAACCAAGACCGTGACACCACCATGGAAACCAATAATAATATGGACAGATATTACATAATTATGCTAATATCTGCTGATAATATTGACCGGCCAATATTAACGGACATCCCTATTGCTCACCCAGTGATAACTTGTTTTGAGCTGCTATTTATAAAATTGAAACAAACTTTATTTAAGTAAGGGTTTACATATGATAATTATATTTGATTGCTTAAATAAGAGTTCTTTAAATCGAATCCCCATGCATCCGCTAGCCGTTAGCTCTATTGTCTCACTAAGTGAAAACCTAACTAAAGAAGTAAAAGGGTTGTAAATCCTAATTATTCCCTAAGGAGCTATCACTGAAGGCTAAGAATCAATAATTGTTACTGAATTCTGAATGAGCAAATCATTTAAAAAGATATTTTACCAAATCTTTTTTTAATCTACCTCAATGATTTTCATTGTGAATTGATTCAAACACATTCCTCTTGCTCTGTTGGACCCAATATAAAATTTGGTTCTTAAAATGCTTAAATATAATGTCATTGCACTGTTACAAGGTTAGACAAGATTACAGCTGAATTATGTTTGACTTGGAGTTGAATGATTTTTGTTAGTAATTTCTTATATTTAAATGGAAGTTGTGAATTTATTCTATGTGTGTTACCTCTGGGCAATGATTTGATCTGGTCTCACACTTTCATTTCATTCCTTTATACACAGCCATTGGTATGTGTTCAAAGAACGTTTCGAGAATTATTTGATTACATAACATAAATCTAACAGCATTTTATTACATAACAAAAAGTTTTCACTCTGAAGTAAATGTAGAATATTGTTTCAAAATATGGTGACAAAAATATATTTCCCAAACCACAAGATGAAAAGCTGTAGGTTCTAAGAGAAGGGCTTTGTGTGTGTAGACATACACGTGTACTAAGGTTAATGGTACAAACAATGCTCATAAAATATTAATAGGATATGCTAAACAGAAGGACAAGTCAGCACAGACGAGGAAAACAACCCTAAGTGCCAAGTAGGGAGATGAATGGCATTGTGGTTTAAGATGTTACAAGAATGATTGACAATATTTTTAAATGGATATTTTTTGAAAATTAATCCAATTTTTTTTAAATAAATCAGTTAATAAATAACCTATTTGTAGTAAGTACTCATTGACTGTTTCCTGTTTTTTTATTTTACAACTTTTCAAAACCAATTATATCTGATTGATTATCTTTTTGTTTGATATACAGTAAAAAAGTAGAAAGATGTCAATTTTTGGTGCAACATTTTCTGAAAAAGAAAATTTGAATCATCTAGTTGATTGGACCATTAATTGCTCTCAGTCTGTAATTGCCTTCAATCACAATTTATACCCAATTGACATAAAACAAAGTTTGCATTTGTCCCTATTGCTGACTGGATGGCTCTGGGTCTTTAATTGTCTAGGTGTGTGAAACAGTCACCCGTTCCTTGAGACAAAAACAACCACTTAGGCATGAACAGCAGCGCTTGGGAGACATCAATATTTCAGTCAGGTGTGTCGAGACAGAGAAAGGGGAGACAGAGTGAGAAACATGAAAGAAGCAATGAGAGGGGGACCCCTGCTATACCGAGGCATTCCCATGACTGACGGAAAGACTAAGGCTGTGTGTGTGTGGGGGTGTGTCTGTGTAAGTGTGTGCAGTTGTATACGTGATTTTCCCCATCCTCACCTCGCTCCAACACTCCCTATTGTGTGTACCACCTCTGTCACCTTTCCTCTAATCAGGAGTTTAAATCAATGACGTTGTCCAAAACTATAATTGCCCGTCCTTAAACTGCTTCTCTCGCAATATGCTTTCACCAAGAAACGACTCGGCAGCAGAAATACGCCTTTGCGCGTGTTGTTGTGTGTGTATGTGTGAGCTGGATTAAGAGTATTTTCTCATTACAGCAGTGTCTGAATGTGTAGAAAGTGCTTCTCACATTGTTTTACAGCATCCTGAAACCTCAGAGCTCAGCACTAAGCAGCATAAAACCCTGTCCCATACGTGTGCTTTCGTGTGGAACTCTGTTTTCACAAAATAGCTCATAAGCTGGGCCCGTTGCACTTGAATGATTAGACTAAACAAATTCATAAATGAAAACAAAAACAGAAGAACAATTTGCTGGAATATTATACGCTAATCTTCCTATGGTTATAATTTTTAGATGAAATAACTTAAGTAGATAATCAGGTTTCTCCAAATCAGTAGTTCTAAAGTGCTACAAATTTCTGAGCTTAACATACACAGATTTATGAACGCCATCATGACTACTGGGCAAGTTAAATAAAGGCTCAATGACAAACTGCTCATATAACATTTAAGTTATTGTTCAAGAGATATTTTTTTATGAAAACTGATATTATTAATAGTAATCCCCTGTACAGAAAATATGAGAGTAACAGAAAAAAACTTGAATACTTTTGAAACTTTATATTAATAATTTTGGAAGATAACTAACAGCATTACTCCCAATATTGACCCCTAAGGGACACCAAAGCTAAAGTTCAAGCATGACAACTAATAATTACAGATTTTTCACAAATGTTTCCCTGCTATTTAAACTGCTATGTTTTCCATCTCTGCCATTCTTATACTTTAAGAATTCTCTATATAGTGTGGTCTTCTTTTGCGGGAATTCTGCAATCATTTTCTGATCCGTTGAATATGAAAGTATTCACCTTTTTCGTATATTTATCATTGGACATTGTTTGTCATACACGACATGATCTTCCCTAAATTAACAATAAAAAAAAGAAAATTCTAAAACAAATCTAAAAATCTTTGCCTAGTTTTCAGTCTGTTCGATTTTGTGCATCCGGAAAAACAAGTGAATAACAATCTAATTAATTAATTAATTTCAGATTTTAGTTTTATCTCTTCCTCTTCTCTGGTCTCTTTTTTTGGCTTGGTTTGGGATAAGCTTGACAGAAAAAATGGAAGGATGTAAATTGGTGCTCTTGGCCCCCACACTGGATGTCCATGATTGACATTAATTTCACATCTTCCAAACTTCGACTGTAAGTCTTGGAACTTGGTTAAGACGAAGTACGGAGCTGTCCACTTATCGTCCCCTAGTGAGGCAGCAAGCAGGTATTGTAAGGCCAAGCAAACCACATTAGGCAAAACCTCTGGCCTAGAAGGAGTCTGGAGAGACCCTAGAGAAGGATCATTGGGTAGCCAAAAGGCAATTCTGCTAAACCAGGGGTGCTCAAGTTCAGCACCCCTGGTTTAGCAGTCCTCAAGAGCTACAATCCTGCAACCATTTTTAACACACCTGAATCAAAAGAGTGGCTCGTTACCACGCCTCTGCTGAGCTATTTGATGGGATTTAGGCTTTGGATTCAGGTGTGCTAGATAAGAGAAGCATCTAAAACTTACAGGTTGGTAGCTCTTGCTGAATGGACTTGAGCATCCCTGTGCTAAACTTTCTAGTGCCTCTGAGACAGAGGAAACAGTGCTTTGCTAACAATGTTTTTAGTGGGAGTGTTGAGCTGCTGACCCTAAATAAGAACATTGTCAGATGGTGAAAGGAATACTTTGAAGATCTACTCAACCCAGCTGACATGCCAAGGAAGAGATGGGTAGTTGGGGCCAAATTCGTTTATCACCCAGAATGAAGTCACTGTGGTGGTCAAACAAATCCAAGGGGCAAGACTTCAGGGGTGGATGAGTTTGCCTAAGTGTCTTAGGTATCTGGATATCATCAGGCTGTCATGGCTAGCATGACTCTTCAACATTGTGTGGTTACAGTTCACCTGGAATGGCAGACTAGGGTAGTGGTTCCCTTGCATATGAAGAGGGACCAGAGGGTGTGTTCCAACTAAAGGGTGGTCACACTTTTCAGCCTGTCTATAGGCCTTTGCCAGGGTGCTGGAAAGGAGAATCCATACTTTGAAACAACAGAATATCCACATAAACATCCACATATCGAAAGAAAACTGAAGCTGTTTAAATACCTATCAAATTTCACATATTTCAAGGAAACTGAACCCCTTCCAGAAGTAGTCATGTAGTATCGCTAGTATAGAGGCCATTTAGCAGATGGCAACCAGCTGACAGGATAAAGGAATTTGGACTGGACCAACCACACTTAAAAATAGAGCAGAAGGCAAGTTACTCTGGACGGCAGCAGAGTAGTGGTCCCTGGAGAGGTCGGTATACTCGTACTCTTTTTTAATGAAACCCAGAAACAATGACATGTAAGACCGCTCTATGTGCACTGCTCAAAAAAATTAAAGGAACACTTTGAAAACACATCAGATCTCAATCAGGGGAAAAAAATCATGCTGTTTAATTATACTAATATGGACTGGGTGATGTGTTAGGAACAAAAGGATGCCACAATGATCAACACCTTATTAACCAGAAATCTCTTTCCATCTCAGTTTCTATCTGTCTTTTCTCCTAGCTTTATCTCATACATCTCTTTCTAACCATTCTTTATTTCCATCAGGGTAGATGAACAGGCAAAAAGACTGACATCATCCAAGTCTCACTTGCTACATTGTTTCCAGCGGTCTGCTGAACCGTATACATCTTTGTGTTGTGGTGTTAAACAATTGTTTGTTTGAACAGTGAGTTCTTCACTCGTTTTGATGTGTTTGTAATGACAAGGAAATGTATGTTTAGTTCTCAGAACTTAAGCACATGTTAACAGCATCGCCATTAAAGTTTGAATGCAAACATATAGACACATGGTAGGATTTGTCTATGTGTTTGGCTTTGTCTCTGTATCTCATTGCACAAGATATATTTGGCCACAATGAGCTCATCACTAATTTTAACAATGTAAAGCAATTTTTGGCCATCAATATTTAAAATCAGATTCTAATTTCAACAAAAAATGTGTTAAAATGTATTTTACAAATTATTAACTGAAACATTTTTGGTTGTGTTTGATATACAGTAACTTCCTCATCTTTGACTATGTCGATGTAGCATTAAAATTATAGATATGGCATAGTAGAGTAAATTAAACACCTCTGTTACAGTATCCTGTTAAAGAATTCATGTTTCAACCACAGACATACATTTTGTTGATGTTACAGAACAGCAGTAGATTTTTTGAAACTGGGAAGAAAAAAATATAGTTTTAAATATAAGCTTTACAAAAAAATATCTGTGTGCCATGCTATTGAACAAAAGGTGGCTCTATGAAATTTAGCCACTGGTGACATAGGATTGAAATGAACTATGGACACGTCGAACTTTGCCACCCTCTGCCGAGGAGAAACTCTAAGAATCATCAAGAGGTCCATCAGTATAAAGTACAAAGCTGCTCTGCTTAAAAAGGAACGAGGATGAAGGGGACTAATGTTTTCATCAATGAGCATCTGAGGAACGCCAAGATTGCCAGGGTTCTAAAGAGGCAAGGAAAAGTCAGACAAAATGGAAGAGGACACAAATGTGATGGTAATCAGGGATACATAGGATCTGGCAAAATTCACAAGAACGCCACAGGGGGACAGAGGGAAAGACTAGTGACACTAAACAAGATGGCACAAATAACTCATACTCACTTAGTGACGGTAGCACACATTACATCAATAGCTGAAACTATGTATTCATAACATTTTGAACTAAGAACCTTTAGCTACATGAAGTACAGGGGGCAGGACATTAAGGGGTACATTCACTCATAAAGTATTTTTCACAGTGATAACATTGATAGTTCCTGATGCAACACAATAAGTAAATTGTTTAATGACAATATTAGTGACAGGTGTTTGTGGTTTATGCCAACTGTTACAGGAATGCTGCTTAGAACAATGTACAAAAGTATGAAAGAGAGCAATAGAGGAGTCCACCGTCAGACAATGTTCTTATTCAATACTAAATGACTACTTCTGGAAGGGGTTCAGTTTCCTTGAAATATGTGAAATTTGATAGGTATTTAAACAGCTTTAGTTTTCTGTCGATATGTGGATGTTTATGTGGATATTCTGTTGTTTCAAAGTATGGACTCTCCTTTCCAGCACCCTGGCAAAGGCCTATAGAGAGGCTGAAAAGTGTGACCACCCTTTAGTTGGAACACACCCTTTGGTCCCTTTTCATATGCAAGGGAACCACTACCCCAGTCTGCCGTTCCAGGTGAACTGTAACTGGCCTCCACACAATGTTGAAGAGTCATGCTAGCCATGACAGCCTGATGATATCCAGATACCTAAGACACTTCTCTCTACCTCTGAAGTCTTGCCCCCTTGGATTTGTTTGACCACCTCAGTGACTTCATTCTTGGTGATAAACGAATTTGGCCCCAACTACTCATCACTTCTTTGGCATGAAAGGTGTGTCAGCAGGGTTGAGTAGATCCTCAAAGTATTCCTTTCACCATCTGACAATGTTCTTAGTCAGGGTCAGCAGCTCAACACTCCCACTAAAAACATTGTTAGCAAAGCACTGTTTCCCCCTTCAGAGACACTAGAAAGTTTAGCAGAATTGCTGTTTGGCCGACCAATCGTCTTTCTCTAGGGTCTCTCCAGACTTAGACAGCCTCTCTTCCGACAGGGATGGGGGTTAGAGCCGTCATTGACGTTAGGCTTAAACGGGTAGCACCGTTAACATTAGCCAAAACTGTTGGCTAATTATTACTTCAAGAGGAACTTTGAAATAAGGAAAGTGTTGTTTGACTAGCTCGGTTAATACCGATTCTTTGCTAAACCTAAAGGCAAATCATTTAAAGTATACTTATGTAATTTAATATGTGAGCAATATTAACCTCAGCATGAACCACCCAGCTCTGCCTCCGATTGGTTTGTTGGTCGTCATGCTTACAGTTAACCAATGTAATCAGTAATGCCAGTGAGTACTAGCCATTTAGAAGCAGAGTAGTGCAGGTGATGCCTTTACCATCCTGGTACAAAATTAGAAATTTGGCTTGGATATTCTACTTAATAGGTCAGATCTTGGGGGATTTAGAAGTGGGTATACAAAATGCTGATTGTGGCCATGATAAGAGTGAGAGCTCTACCAACCCAGGGATATTTAGCAGATAGGTGGATTTTGTTGCCTCTCTGGATGGATCTCTTAAAGAGCAAATTGAGACTGCGACTGTTTTAAGGTTTCTTTTAAATTGGTATAAAATGAGTTTCTGGACTGTATGTTATCTTTAGCAAGGGCAGCTTTTTTTAATCAATCTAGGCTGATGAGAACACAGATATTTCAACACAGTCCCAGCTTGTGCTTGTTCTATGCAACATTAATGACAAAGACAGCGTACAGGAAAGATTTTCTGAGTTCATTCCATGCAAACAGCTACATCTGAGTCCCCTGGTACTGCATTAAAAGAGCTTCTTGCTGCCAACATTCCTGAGGATCAGAAAAGTATGCTAATCTGCCAGGTGTATGACTGAGCAAGTGTGATGAGGGGTTTTAGTGAAGGTGTTCAGAAGAAAAATTAAAGATGCATACCGAAATGCCAAGTCAGGTCCTCATGATGACTCCATACCTAACACTTGTATCAGCTTTGCTGCATTATTTTCTTAAGATTGTGCTTATTCCTTTTGCTTGAGAACCTTTCACTACCAGTTCTTTTTTCTACTTAATTTCTCAAAAACATGCTTAATACAAAATAGAGTTTTCTACAGCCAGAATCTTTGATCTTTACAATTAAAATATTTTACTGTCCTCTCAATGATTATTTGCTGTAAAACTACAATTGCATAGGCCACAACATTTCTAGATCAATTTTCCTTTTGCTCCTGCAGGATCATGGGCAGCATGTCATTGGGGGAGAGGTCAGGTCCATGCATGTCACTTTGGTAAGCTCTGTCCTCCCAATTTCTTTACTTCTATTGCTTTCTAGCCTTCCTCATTCATCTTCCATCATTCTTATATCAGCTCTTACCGAGCTACAAACTTGTTTCACCCTCTCTTAGTTGTTTGACACCTCTCCCACCTGAGCATATCTGTATGTCAAGACAAATTGGCTGAGATTCACATCTTTTCCGTCTTCATCTGTCTGCTCACCACTCAACCGAAAAGAGTTAGTGGAAGTAAAAAAAGGCACAACATAATGTGAAGCGTGGGACAGGAGAAACAAAACACAATAGAAGAAAGACAAATAGTCAAACTGATGTTCTAATTAAAAATGAATAAGGAAAAAAAAGATGTACTGTAGTTGGGGTCGAGATTTTTTTGTTTTTGAAGATACCATGAAATACAATTATTTTGATGGTTAATGGGGAGCATTTTTTTTTTTTTATTATGGTATTACTGTGTCTGTAAGCAATTTGAGAGGTTAATGACTCTTGATCTTCTGATACTAAGCATACAGAGATAATGCTAATACTCTTATTTGACATAAAACAGATTATCCATGTTATGTATATAACATATGGGTTTCTCTATATTTTCAACACCACAAAAAAGGTTATTGCTTCTCTACTGCAATTCAGCACCGCATACCCATCATTGTTGATGTCACACGGCCTTTTGCCTAATCCCTGAAAAATATATACAAATGAAATTGAATTGGAAATATATATATTTATTCATCTGCTTAATCTTATTTATGGAAGCGACATATTTATGTAAAAAATTGATCAGGTCATCTGACACCGATGTGAAAGGGGTCATAGAATGATTATTTTGAGTAATTGGTGCTGGTCTTTAAGGTCTCTGAATAGGGTGTGTAACATTGGTTGGGCAGAAAATGGCATATTTGCTGTTCTATGAGCCTTTATGCAAGCCTGATTAAAAGCCTTAAAATGAAACAATAGGTTTTCTTCCTTTTATGGTATGATCATGAATATTTAGATGAGCTGTGCGCTGATTGGTTGGTTTACAATGAGCAAAGCTGCCTAGCACAGACGCATCAGAGCAACAGGCCCTCACTCACTGAACCATCAAATTGTTGATATGGTAGGGTGACCAGACGTCCTCTTTTTCAAAACTCGTCGCAACAGGGAGCCAGCAGGGGATGCTTGGGCCCAGTCCGGTCCAGTCAGCGAATTGACGTCAATTCTGTGCTTTGTTTAAATTCACCCGTTTTATGGTGGTAGTTTAGAATTGTGAGATTTGTAGAGAAAGGAAGTGTCGATGGGGTTTTAACTTTTCTGTACATCCATTCTACCCACTAAACTATCGTTATTCATCTATGACAACTTAAACTCGGTTTTTCATTCTATGACCCCTTTAATGACAACATACTGTTTATTAATTCTATTTAGGGGATGCATCAAATATTGCAAAGGTGCAATTTAACTAGAGCATCTAGTTCGTAATGATCCTGGCTTGTTCTGCCTCTTACCTCTGAGCCTGCCAAATCTTATTCAGATCTGTTGCCTAGCTTCAGACACCTGGACCTCTGATCCTGCCAGTTCCTGTTCTGATCTGTTTGGCTGACCTAGCATCAGACTCTTGGATCTCTAAGCTTGCCTGTTCCTGTTCTGATCTGTTTGCCTGACCTGACTTCAGACTCCTGCATGTTTTCTGAGGCTGCAGCATCCGGGACACTCTGAGCGGTTCCGGCCGCATCTTGTTGGCAGTGCACCGGCTGGATCCTGCCTCGTTCACTGGCTTTGGACTGAACTAGTAAGCTAGGTTAGTGACTCACGGTCATAATCTTCCACCATTAGATTTAGGTAGTTACTAACCAGTGTTTCTCTCCTGCAGAGTTTCCAGCCTCAGATGTCCTAGCCAATGCTACTCAGATTTGTGCTTTAAATAAATGCTTTTGAATTATCCCACTGTCTGTCTTGCCTTGAGTACTGGCTCCCTCTGTTCTGAGTCTTGACAGATGGTGCTGCTAACTCCACCTTTCACCTGTCTAGAAGTTAAGTAAAGAGGCAACTGGAGTGACTGAATTGTAATAGGTTACCAGGTCCTGATTGTGTCAGCCATAAAGTCTTGAGGCCCTATGCAGAATTGCTCTGTGGGATTCTACAGCACCTCTTCAACCTTAGCCTGGCCCAGTAGACAATTACAGTGAGTTGGAAGACCTCCTGCCTTGTTCGTCTGCAGAAATACTCAGATGACTCTGCATTCATTGGGTGTATCAAACATGTGTAAGATTGTTTCCATGGTGTGGAAACAATCATCAGGTCCAATTATTAACAAAGCAAGGGAGATGATTGTGGATTTCAGAAGAAACAGGAAGATGCTGCATCCTATTCCCTCTGTGGGACAAGAAGTGGAAGTGATGGAAGAGTGTAAATACCTTGGTGTTTACCTGGAAAACAAACTCGGCTGGACAAGTTTCTTCTTGTCTACAAGAAGGAACAGATAACTCATAAGGTAAACTGTACTTCCTCAGGTAATACAATCTATTCTGGAATAGAGTAAGAGGTTTGTTCAGGTCCAGTGCAAGACAGACCGCTACAGACGATTTTCAACACTCACAACAGGAAGTTAAAAACTCTATGAGTTATTGCAATATTTGGGATTAATAAAGTATTTCTGAAATAAATTGAAATAACATACAGCAAAAAGCTACAATGGAATGCTTGAGATCAGGGCACTTTAATGTATTTGAATGGTTTGCACCTAAAATTTAATGAAGAATTTGTTTAACTTGTGAAGCTGAAGCTTACAATCAGAATCCAGTATGAAAGAGTTTGAGCTACTTTGTGAAGAAAGCTAGTCAAATATAGCTGTCCTTTGATGAGCAAAAGTTGTCTGTTGCTTTTACAATGAGTGATATGTACTAACATTTCCTGAGTCCTGATAACAACACAAATACAGTTAACACTTAAAATACATTTATAACAGCAAAATGAAGTGTGCTTTTTAAATTATATCAAATTATATTGTGATGTAAATGCTAATTTATTATGTACATTTGGAGAGGTTTTATTTTTGTGTAAAGCACTGCTGGCAGACTTTTCTCGTACAGTATAATAAAAAGATGCTGAAAATGGTGACAAAGTTCCCATAATCACTCAGACAATATAGCCAATATGGTACATATTTTGAATGCACACACACATACACACACACATACACACACACACACACACACACACACACACACACACACACACACACACACACACACACACACCACTACTGTCTTGGCTTCTACTCATTTCCAGTTCATTTATATGTCGTAAGCCAGACCCTAACACC